>NC_031775.1:29702070-29749231 GCF_001522545.3 Parus major | reverse complement strand
GGGATGTCCTGCTCCAGCCAGTGTGACCACGAGCAGCAGCTGAGGAGTTTGGTCACGCTGTGACTCCTCCAACTCGCCCACGGGAGATGCTTCACCTCCCTCAAGGGCTCGGGCTCTGCTTTACCCGAGGCTTGTGCAGCTCCCGGTGGGGGCAGGCTCAGCTGGAGCCCTCAGGTGATGCTGGGAGTCAATAACTACAACACCTGGACCAGGGAAAGCAGCCTGGGGGATGCCCGGGTGAATCCTCGCTCTCGATTCCCACTCGAGGTGTTAATGACAGATTATGAGGCATTGTGATCTTCAAAGATTGGCTTGAATGATTCTCCTGTGTTTTCCTTTCTATGGACAGACCCTTAATCCCCTGGAGATCCCAATCAGCTGAACAAAGAGGTCCAGGTTTTCTGGGAAAGCCTTAGGATTTACTGCTGGGACATGATTAACATTCTTGAGGTAATTTTAAATTAAATGAAGGAAACCACAGCATCAAACTGTACCATTTCCAAGTAATTTCGGTAATGGAATATCATGTCTAGATGTCTGTGACACGTTTGATTTCTTTTAGGCTGGGTTTCTAATTTTATTTAAGCAGTGCATGAAGCTTTACAGTCAGAGGCCTGAGATGTGCATTTTTGGAAAAGTATGAACACCTCCTTGGCAATACTTGAGAGGAAAAATTTAGGTAGGGCATAGGCCAACAAGCCTGTCACTTTGGATGTAGAAAATGAGGTCATAAAGAATTATTTTTCTGCTGTTTTTAACCAGAATGATGGATAAAATGTTATCCAGAATAGCAAGGTGGGTTTGTAATCTGTATTTCCTGTTTATTTATTCAGTAAAATAATAATATTTATTATTTATTTACTAAATCACTTACTAGTGATTCAGTAAATAAATAATAAATATTATTTATTTACTGAATCACTAGTAAGTGATTTAAGGGAAGAAAGGAATATGAAATGGGAATAATATGTTACCAAATACTGGATTTGCAGTGATTTTTCTAGGCACTGCTCTCATGGACAATGTGCTTTATTTGAATGTCATGGTACATGCATGAAATTATTGAATGCTACATTGCTGGTATGCAATAACATATGAATCAAGTAGTCTGAC
Source organism: Parus major (assembly GCF_001522545.3). Taxonomy (NCBI): domain Eukaryota; kingdom Metazoa; phylum Chordata; class Aves; order Passeriformes; family Paridae; genus Parus; species Parus major. Next base: position 29,748,118 of record NC_031775.1, on the reverse strand, counting down.
TGCATTGATTTTAATTTAGGTTGTGCTGCTCCTGAATGACAGTCCTAACATAAATTTTGTATTGCAACTTCTTTGAAAAACAGAACTTGATTGCTTTTGACTGGAAAAACCCTGCATTGGAAAAGAAATGCTTCAAAGAAAGTGCTCCTTTTCCCAAGAGGTTAGAGAGAATTTATTCTGTATAACAAAATGCAACATGGGATTTTATTCAAACTCATTGGTCAGGGAGCAGGAATATGTTGTGTTTGTGAAGCAGAGATTTTTCGCACAGTTACACACTTGCATTTCTTTGTGGCCCTGGGTCTGGTATATAAGGAGTGGAGAGGCTTCTGAAGGCTCTGCTTTAAAATGGAATGTTGAGAGTTAATGTCTAAACCCCCTGGGATCTAGATAAGACTCTGGGGATCTTCAGTAATGGAGAAAATGAGGTGGACAGGAAAAGTAAACACTTGCTCAGTAAGAGTGCTAATGCACCTTTAAAAGCCCAAACTCTGCAATCCTTATAGAATTGAACAAATACTTTTATTTTTCCCCCCTGCTAAGTGAATTGTCTCTTTCTGCTTAAAGGCAGCTCAGGGTTTTGGCATCTGTGGCTCTCCCCTTGGTTTGGATGGATGCTCAAAGAGCAGCTCTGTTCCAGGAGAGCAGGATGGGCTGGACGTGTGTCCTGTGCCACCTCACAGCTCCATTCTCCTCATCCTTCACAGCTGTCCTGTCCCACAGCCACCAATGTAAAATGACCTTAGTGAGCTCTCAACAGTCACCTGATTCCCAGAGGGGTTTTTTGGAGCTGTTTTTCCTCTGTTCCTGCCCCATGAGGATGCTTTCACTGCAGACAGGGGATTGTCACAGCCTGGTTTTCTGTCGTGGCTTGTAAACAGATTCAGGTGCTTTTTTAAAGCCAACAATGCAGATGGAGGCAGTTTTTTTTAAAAAAATGAAGTTAACAGGACACCACATAAGTCATTCAGCGAGAATTGACTTTGTTAGAGAAATGTTTTAGGAAGGAGAGCTGCAATGTCGTGTGCTTCATGTCGTGTAGTGCAAACTCACTTCATTTTGTATTCCTGGGCAGCTGGAACTGTGTGGATCTGACTGTAAATCTGATCTTACACTGAGACACATTCACACTCATCCTCGTGGTTCAGAGCAGGATTTGGGAAATGGATGGGGTTTGCACTCCTACATCAGTCAGACACTTAAAATAACTTTTGTTTTGCTTTTTCTTTCTTTCTTTTTTTTTTAAATCAGACTCAAATCAGAAAGGCCAAAATCAGGTCTCCTCCCCTGTCCTATTTTTCATCCCAAAGACTGTGCTAAGTCTGAATTTGGTCTCTTTGTAGGCAGCATAATACTGACTTTCATATTATAACTTCCTAGGTAAGATCTCATCTGCCTTGTGATGCCACATCACACGTGGGCTTGAGAAGGAACTTTTAAAACCACATTGTGGAAACTGGCTAAGAATCCTGTTCATTTCCTTCCCCATATTCCTTGCTCCCTCATTTTCCCCCCAATTCCTTCCCTTTAATGTGGAAGTTGGCCCTACATCTTCCTTAAACACCATTCTGTAAACTTCTGTGGTAGTTAAGAAAGCATCAGGATTTGCTAACACTCCTCTAATCCTTTGTGTTACAGCTTTTGAAGGTGGGAAGAATCACAGGCAGCTTGTTTTCTTCTTGGAAACATTAATAAGACTGGATGCAAAAAAAAATGTGGATTTTAGAGTGAACGTGTTCTTCCAGTTAATTGAACACATTGTTTCAGGGAATGCTCTTAACTGCTGCTTTAAAAGTAAGCCCAAACCTGTCAGAATGGTAATTGAAAGATGTGTGCAAAGGAGTGAGAGAGCTGCTGGATATAAATATCAGTTCCATCAGACCTGATGGTGATGCAGAGCTCACTGGTCAGAATTCTGGTTGGGACTTTTCATCTGGCACAGCCACGTCCCCAAATCCCTGCAGAAACAGCATTTGCAAACTTAAAAACCAGGTTTTTCTCACGACCTGCTGTGCATCTGCTGCATAAAGGGCTCAGGGCTGCACTTCTGCCCCTCTGTATTTCACACTGGTGCCCAGCAATGGCATCTCACATCCCCCCTTTCAGGGACACCGAATGCCTCGATTTCTCCTCTATTCACTGAGGATTTAATTGCCCTGCACATCAAAAGAAGGATATCCCCAATTACCGTGCTCCTCCCCAGAAAGCAGCCTCGCTGCCTCTCAGGATGAGTGCCAAGGGATCCAGGCACCCCGAGGAGAATGGAAGTGTAACTGGCACAGACAAGCAGGTGTTAAAACACTTTAAAAATATTATTATTGTTATTATTATTATTATTATTATTATTATTATTATTATTATTATTATTATTATTATTATTATTATTATTATTATTATTTTCCCTGTGCACCTCCATCTGTGAATGCCTGCAGAACCTTTCCTCCCCTGGAGCACGGTGCTTTTCAGGAGCAGGAAAGGCAGATACACAACTGCCTCTGCCACGGGGTTTGTGCCCTTCCATCTCCAGAAAAATGGGTGATCTTTAAGGTCCTTTCCAAACAAACCATTTGATGATGCTCTGCACAGCATTGCAGTTTTAATGGTGCTTTAGCAGGGTTTTATTCAAGGTGATAATTACCATTCCCTAAAAATATTGTTCCTCTCCCCCTCCTGCAGTCTCTGCTGTTTGCCACTAATAAAGAATTACTTGATGAACAAATCAGATCCAAACCATCTTAAAAACTGGGATTTTGGGGGAAAGTTTTTGTAAAAAACTGCTGTGGCATTGTTGAGTACAGTCTTACAGACAAATAAACTTGATTTTTTTTATCAAAAGGCAGTAATGCTACTCACCCTAAAATTTCAAACTCCAAAATTCTATGTTGTTTCTTCCTCTTCACCCCTTTTTCTGCCTGGATTTCTTTTGTATTTGTTTTACACACCTACTAGAAGATGAAGCTCTGTTTTGTTTGTTTCTAGTAAGGTTTTTCTACTGGGGAAAAAAAAAAAAAGAAAAAAGAAAGGTGACTGCATTCCTATAGTATGAGAAGCTCCCAGGGTGTTTGCAAAGACTTTTTCCCTTCCAGCTTTGCTGCAATGGAGATCTCAGACAAAAATGCTGATTTTAAAAGTTTGGCATCTCCTGGAGGAGTCAGGAAACTTTTTCGGCTGATTATAGAGATATGTCTTCAAAGGAAATCAGGAATTCAGGGGAGACTTTGTTGGGGCTGCACATCAAGGTGAAGAATGCATTTGAATTAGTAAATGATGAGGAAATGATTCAAACTCCCTAGAGGTCACCTAGATAGGACAGTCTGGGGAAAAAAATGGCAGTGATTTGAAACCTTTCCAGAGAGACTTTCAGACATGAAAATTGACTTTTGCTCACATCCTGCATCCAAACCCTGCCCAGGATGCCTTGGAAATGCTTTGCCTGGAGGATGCCACCAACTCTCCAGGGAACTGGCAAAGAGCAGGGGAAGCTGAGTAGATCCAAAAAGTATGGCTGGGGCTCCCAAAAAATTTAGGTCAGCCCAAATAAATCTCAGTCTTGACTCTGCCTCTTCTTTAATTGTATGATTCTTCTCACCCAGCCAGAACCTCTCAGAGCAGCAGCTCCTGAGTTTCTTTAGGATGTGTGGATTTAAAACAACCCTGTGCACAAGCTGCATCTTCAGGCTGCAATCCTGGAAATCCTTAATCATGTTAAATGCAGGAAGAGAGCCCTTCAGGGAAATGCTGCTGTTTCTGTGCAGCAGGTTCAGCCCAGGCACAGAGATATTCACTTTTAAGGCTCCTGGTGGTTTTCTTGTGAGCATATGCCAGTGTGGCAATTTCAAGTGGCTGTCTGTAAACTGAAAGACTAAAAGTGAAGAAAATGGGGAGAGACAGAAGTGTTTTCAAGTTTCTCTCAGATGGAGGAAAGCACAAGGAGACAAGAGTTTTGTGAAGGCTGCTTAAGCAGCTGGAAAAAATGCCATTTGTCAGAGAGTTACGATAGTCTAGTCTAGACAAGATGAGTGCCTGCTTCCAAATCCTGACAAATGAATGTGTGCTACAACTTGGAAATATAATTCAGATGCTGACAGAGATTTCTGTTGCATCAGTGTAAGTACCCACACATATGCAGTGGCAGATGCACACACAGAGGGAAAATTCCTCATTTGTTTTACCTTGTGGATTTATCCTCAATGGTTTATAAGGTGACTGTCAGTCACTAGGGCCACGAACACAGCAGAATGTTTGCAAATGCCCAATTCAGGCTAGTGGAAAGCCTTTTTCCCCACCTGGCATCAGCAAAAAATCCTGCTAGCTGTCATTCAGAGCTGGGTTGCAGGGGTGAGCTGGGACTGTTCACTGGACTGTGTGAGGAGGCAAGAGTAGTGGAGATCATAAAGGTGACCAAAGTCAAATTTAAATAATCTTCCTGGTGGTTTTTGATATTTTTTTCCTTGCTACTTTTGCATGTTGGATGCCCCTGCCCCTTGTCCCCCCCTCCTCTTGATATGGAGAGTGTGATGGACTCTGATGCTGCAGAAAGTTCTACAACCCTGGCTGGCCAAACCCTCCTACAAATACATCATAATTTATCATATCATCAACATCCAGTGCCTGCACTAAAGAACTTGATCCCTTTTGCCTCTGAGCACAAGACAACCGTCTGTTTATTGTCTCAGAAAAAAGACATGCAGGTTTTTACAGCTGTAATAAAGCACAGTTTCATTGTCTGCAAGGGGTTATGGCCCTTCCTTCTACCTGTGGCTGAGAAGATTTGGATTTTCAGCTCCTGCATTCCCTGTTGCTGCTGGAGTCTCTCAGAGTGTTGTGAGCTGTTTCATTAAAAGCTGTTCCCCCTCCACACTCCCCAAATGTGGCATTTCAGGATGGATTCTCCCTGCTAGTGTTGCTCCTCATTATTGGTCTTTGCACTTGCAGCATCTGGGAGCAGCGGAGGGAGCATATGTTCCTATAATTTATTTATATTTAGGGAAAGCCTGGTGTAGGTTGTGCAGCACCAAATTCCCCCCTCGATGGCTGCTTCCTTGATGTGTCAGCACAGTGTTTTCAGAGCTTTAGTGTTTCCTGTAGTAAAGACTTGATTCGCTGTTGTGTCATGCCATGAATCCCCTGGTAGCCCCTGAAATTATACTTTTAGCTTCAAACAAGGGTTCTGATGCTCTGCAAGGCTCAGAAAACTTCTATTTCTCTTTCCCTAAACAGCCCTTTATATCTTTGTCTTTTGGATCTTTTTCTGCTCCTGGAGACCAAGGTCAACACTCTTGAAAATAAAATTGGATGGCATAATTACTGTTCCGGCTCAGTTAAGAGCTTGAATGTTTCCATATTAATGTCTGTCATTCTCTTCTTTTGAATGACAGTGCTTCTGACTGGGAGCTGCCAAGAACAGTTTGAACATTAAAGATGCATGAGTAAAAACACTGTATTTTGTTAAGCCAGTCCATTTGAATGTCTTAGAAATATGTGTTCATATCACATCAAAACTGCCAGCAATGGCAGGGCTTTTCCTTTGCAGAAAGGGGGCCTTGTAAATAGTTGTATTCATTGGAGTTAAAATTAGGTTTCTGTGGTGTTGACTTGCAGCCAGCTTTTCCCACAGGGCAATTTATTTAAGGAAAAAAATAACCCTTAAATAGTAATGTACATATGACATATTCTGTGAACTCGAGAGTCCATTTGGACTAAAGCTTTCTTTGTATTTCTTTCATCCACGGTGCCTTAAAGGAACAGCATGGCAGTAAGCAAATGTCCCTTGAAAATGCACAGATAATGCAATATTTTCCTCCAGTTTGAGCTCCTATAGATGTCTTCTATGGGGCTATAGATATAGGAAATTAAACTCTTCCTTGAACCATTGATCTGGGAGAGTTAGCCCAGTACTTGGACCACGAAGGCATCCTTTGTTCTCCACTACAGTGCTTGGATTTAAAAATCAAAACAGGATTCAGATGGATATCACTGTATTTTTTTTAAGAGAAAATAGTAAACTCTGTCAATTGACCAGAACTTATGTGCATCACTAAGCAAGCAACCTGGAATTTGTGTTTCATCCTGGTTTGGTCCCCTCCAGAGGCAGAAGTGCCGTGTCCCCACGGAGCTGCCCACTTGGGTAACAGCGAGCTTTCTTCCTGCCTTTTGGCCAGGGTAAGAAATAAATCTTGGCCTTTGTCCCAGGAAGGAATTGTTCATTTTCCCCTCTCTCTTCTGCTCTCTCCTGGCACAGCTCCACGATGCCCTGGAGTGTGGGCTCAGGAACACGGAGTATTCCATAAGGAGTCAGTGTGAGACCTCCTATGGAAAACAAAGCTCCCCTGATTCAATTAGATGTAGGAAGGGAGATGTGGTGTTGGCTTTCCCAGGGAATTAGGATCCACTTAGTGAGTCCTCTGCTCCCTGGTTTGCCAAGTGGTCCTTCATGCAGGTCACAGGTGGATGCTTATTTTGATTTCTCTTGGAAAGGTCTTGTGGATATCGATGGAAAAAGTGACTTATGGTTCAGGTGCTATTTTTATACAGATAATTTGTCCATCCTACTGAGCTCTTGGAGGGGTTGAAATACCAATTCTTGTATCTTTTGGCAGTATCTGCTTAGCACAAAATTTGTTATTCTCCAAAGCTTCCTACTCACTATCAGTCCCAGATGGTGTTGCTGTACCTGCAAAGCAATTACGAGTAAGAGGAGCCTCCACACATGCACATTTTGTTATTTGATTTTGTGGGGAGTAAAATGTATCAAACAAGGTTAGGTCTCAACTCTTGTTTTCTTTGGTTTCTGCTCACATCCTTGTCTGATTCCCTGCTACAGCAGCTTTCCCTGAGCAAAGTGCAGCCAAGGTGGAGCCTTAAAGACGGTCATAAATCAACCCAGATACAATAGCTCTGCTTCTGACACCTCCTGTAAGCCCCTTGCACATTCCACTGGGTTAATTTGCAATGTACTATAGCTTAAAAACCAAAATCCTCTGCACTTGGAGGGCAACGTTGCTCAAGAGTTATTCACAAAGACCAGTCACCTAGAAAAAAACACACATCAAAGGAAAACCTTTACACAGGACCTATATTAGTATCAATTATAAAGTGAATGCATGATGCTTTTTTATCAAGGAAACTTCATGAACTTTGTGAGGGCATGGGAAGGCAGTAGAAGCAACTGCAGCACCAAAGCTCCTTCCAGGAATGGTTGTGATCACGAGGTCAGAGGCACAGTAAGAGGTGTCTTCTGACCTCTGGTCTCTCCTTGGCTCTGCAGGAATACCTTCAATTCTCTACATCACATCTCTTCATATTTTATTAGCATCCTATTAAAGGGAGCCAAGAGGGATGAGACCCAGCACGTTTTGTTTCTCAGCATGCAAACCCCACCTTATCTGATAGATTTATGTTTGTTTTGTAGGCTACACCTAAATTCTGTTTGTTTTATTTGAGATTTCAGTAGTGAAGAGCCTCTAAGGCCAAGTAGCTAAGGAGGAACACAGAATGTGTGTAAGAAGGTGTACAAAAGGAGTAGGATCTACAAATGAAGATGCAATGAGTGTCCCTTGCAAAGCTACTGAAATCTGTGGTTGTTTTGTCCTGTCAGATTTTGCCCAGGCTTTGAAGGGTTCGCTCTAAAAAATGAACTTCTCTACTTCTCATTGAATTCAATTAATGGCAGTGAATAAATATGAGTCCATGAATAAAGCCTTGTCCACTCCTTTATTTTTAAAGCTTTGTCTGTGGCGAGGTCTTTGCGTCTCGAGTAGAGAAAACGAACCACTCTGCCTCTTTTTTTTAGTTTTTTCCTGCAGGGTATGACAGCTAAACTAACATTTCTGCCTGCCAGCATCTCTTGGAGCGTGAAATGAATCAAGGGCAAGAAAGAATAGCAGAAAGTCTGAAAAGCAAGATTTTTAGGTGTGTAGAAAGACCTGTTTCTGTTTGCTTTACGCAAGGCTGGTGGGGAGGGCTCTGAGAGCTCCCCCTTCCCTGTTTGCTTTGGCACACTCAGCAGGAAAGTTGTGGAGCATCTCCCACCAGGCTTGGACTCCCTCTGGGGCTTGGGGGAGAAAATTTGGAGACGCTGAGGGTTAAGCTTGGATTCAGCCAGCCGGTTGACTTTGAATTTATTATTTTTTCATGTATTGGTTGAAGCAAATGGAGTTTGATCAGCTCCTGGGGCCGGGGCTGGATGTCAGCCTGGCTGGGTGGGAGCAGGGCTGGAGCCTGCGTGGCGGCCGTGTCTCCTCTCCCGGCCGAGCCGCAGCGCTGGCACTTCCAGCAGAGGCAGAAAAGCCTTTCCCTTCCACACACAACCTCCTGCCTCCCTGGTGCCAGTAAAAATAAGAGAACAGCATGGCTTGAATAGCAGACCTCCCTCAAAATAACTCTGTGGTCATGAGCTGAGGGCAGAAATTGTTCCTTCTCCGCAGCACATGTGAGATAAATGGTTTGCGTGATTACTTCTTTCCCATTCCCCCGTTTTTAAAAGAGGGTTCAGATTTTTGAGTGGTTTCCTTCAAGGAAGTGCATGAGAGCTATTAAATACATATTTCTCTTGGAAATATCACCAGAGCCTTCTTTTCCTTGCACTGCAGAAAAGAAGTATATTAAAATATTTTCGCTGAGGGGAACTTTGTCGTAGTATTTTATTGCGTTATTTTGCTCAGTCTTATCTATTCTTTGTCACTTTTAGATGAAGTGATTTCTCTGGCAACAAATTATTTCTCCTAATCACACAACCCAGCCTGGGAATTTTCCTGATTTACTCCACACCATACTTCAGCAGATGGAGGGACAGGGAGAACTGAGGAATGCCGAGGCGCTTTTGCTCACTCCCACTTTCTGGCAGCCGAGATTAAAGTTCTTTTTTTCACCACAAACCCCTGACCCCGTCGCTTTCTGGTAGCTCAGCATCCTCTAGATGGCCCTTAGGCACAGCTTATGCAGGATATGTGCAGGGAGAGCAAGAATGGAGTTTCCTGCTGTGAAGGTTTTAGGGATTCTGTGAAATCCCAGAGAGATTTGGGGGAAATCTGCATTATAATGCAGTGTTTGGTGCAGGTCTGTGCACTGAGCGGGCACACAAAAGGTAACGGAAACTAAATGTGTCAGGCATCATCTTTCTAATCCAACGTGGGTCTGTTTAATCTCTTTCAAAAGATGTCTTAAGAACTCCCAGTGTCTTCATTGAGGGCTGGGCTTTCACTGCTGCCCATGTGGGGCTCTGACTGCTCCACATCCCTTAATTAACACATAGAGCCTTCAGTGGGGCTGGAGGAAGCGCCTGTAATCCTATAAACAGCTCCTTGAGGGGCAGGAGGAGAGAGCTGGGAATTCTGGCTCTTTCTGTCTCAAACAGGAGGAACAGAAAAGCCCTGAGATGTGACCCAGGCAGGGCAGAAAGTGCCAGCTCATTCCAGCCTCTGCACTCCTCCTCCTGGGTCCTCCTGTGCTTCCACAGCCATTTCATCTTTGCTTTGCCTCCTGCAGAGCCCCCGCCTCACACCCCGAGTTCTAGACTCAAAATTCAGTTTCTGCCTCCTCCCCATGCAAATGTCATTCTGCTAAACCAGCTCTGGAAAGATGAATGCTGTGGGAAAGTGCAGCAGTGCTCGGAATTGGTGGGGGGGGGGAAATCTGTGTTCAATATTGATAAAGTCTTATGGTCCCAAAAGCTGTAGTTCCACTGATTCATGGAGTTTGTTATGTTACCATGGAATCCTGGGATGGTTTGGGTTGGAAAGGACCTTTTAAAGGTCACTTTGTTCCACCCCTGCCATGGGCAGGACACCTTCAATTATCCCAGGTTTCTCCAAGCTCCACATCCCAGAGTCCAGCCTGGCCTTGGACATTTCCAGGAATGGGGCAGCTTCTGTGAGAAATCTCAAATTTTCTTAAATGTTGTGTAGTGTTGGAACAAGGAGAAAAATCTGGGTTCTTGTAGGACTTCATGTGCCATTAACCACGCAGTAAAGCCAGAGTAATATGCCAGGAAGAAAATGCTTGCATTGAGCAAGAAAATAATGGATGAGAAATGAAGAATGGGCAGAGGCTAAGATTTAATCAATATTGATCTTTGCCTGCTCATGCAGTTTTTCAATAGTGACTTTTGGCTACCTTGGGCAGCATAAAGCATGAAAGTAAAGAATAAAAGTAAGGACCACAGGGCAGGTAATGAGAACATCAGTTAATCAAGCAGTCTTTTATTTTCAGTACTCATAGATTGTCTTTATTGCAAAGTTCTGAGTGAGCTTAGGAAGAAAATCTGAACACTTAAAATGTTAAAACTCAGGAAACGAGACAGCATTCAGAGAAATGCACACATCCCACATTGTTCTGTACACAGAGCTGGCTGCACTGCTTGTGACTCAGGTGAGCTACCCTGTGACTGTATAAAATACTACTGGCTTTGCAAAGACACAAAAGAAAGGGAGAGGTAGGAGAAAAACACAGAATCCCTGTCTTTTAATCCACCTTCCAATGTTTGGCTTAGCTACAGAGTAATAACAAAGGAGCAGTGTGTATTTATTAACTGAACACCACAACTTGTATTTAAATGTGTGTGGAAAGAAGAAAAGTCTAACACCTGTGCAACCAGTCAAGCTCTGTCCTTGTTGGCACTGGGATCTTCAGCTTTCCAAACTGCTGCCTGCTGGGTTTTCTGCTGCTCCTGGGATGGAGGAGCTGAGTTTTTCCAGGGTATTCACCACCACCACCACTCCATGTGCACAAAGTGGTATTCCAGGGGCTCACAGTGTGAAATGCTGGAAGGATTTCTGGGATGTCAGTCACCCTGTGGGCCCTGGTCTTCCAAACACCCATAAGTTAGCTTTGAAAGTGTTCCTTAGGGTGGTGGTGGATAGAGCAGGAACGCCCAGCTGGAAGAGACTGAAGCTGTTCCTGTCTGAACCCGTTTGTCACTAGAGCCATATATCAATAACTATTTACAGATTGACATCCTGGGGCAAATTCTAGATTTTATTTTGTCAATGCATTGGCACTGGTCTGCACCACTCGAGGGCAGAGGCCCCAGGGTTTCCTAGCAGGGTTTTTAATTACCTTAATATATTCTCAGCTGATGACAGGCAACTGCAGCACACAATATATTGCCCTTCTATAGCTCCTCTGGCATTTTCTGGTGGTATTGTGTGGTTGGAGCTGGTGGAAAGGATTCAATTGCAAAACAAAATGTGAAAATACATTGAATATTTAAAAAACATTCCAGACTTCCATGAAAATGTAGCTATCTCTTCATTTATTTGTTTTAAATAGCTCTTTCATGTGTTGGGACAAAGGGACATTGTATTAATCGTGAAGTGTGAAATGTTTTTCTTGTTTGCTTGGGACAACAACTGGGAATACATGGATTTGCCTATTCACGCTTTATTGTTATGACAACATTTTTTTCACAAAGTATTTGAAAGCCAGTGCTATGAAAGGAATAAAGTTGGCTATAAAGCTGGAGCAGTTTCATGCTTTTGTTTTAAGCTTGTGTGTGTGAGCTTTGTCAAAATTGTGAGTCTTTCATCTGTGGTGTCTGCCTGATTCAAGGGTTCTTTTCTTGTTCAAATATCCTTTAGTAAAACCCATCTGACTGAAAGGCTGTGCAAACACGAGCTGGCTATGATAAGAGTTCTACATGAAATCTTTAACATGCTTTGTCAGCATGAGGTTTTTTTCAGCTGTGGTGCCCTAATAAATATTCCCCCCTCCCCCAAACTAAGTTCATTTTCTTGAAGTGCATTTCTCATTTATAATTGCTGTAATTTTGTGATGGATTTATGACAATAAGCCTTTATGCCTTAGGTGAAATGTTAATCCACTCTGGAGTAGAAAAATAGTGCCTTATTTCAATAGTTAGTTGAAAAGCAGTGCTCTAGTCCAAGCTGAGCTCCTAAAACAAGCAGCACCAGAACAGTCAGGTCCCAGCCATGCCTGAGTTTACACTGGATCTGTTTTCTGTGTCTCTCTTTCCTAAATGAGCTGCCTGTCAACCTTTCTTTAGCACCACTTAAAGGCATCATAAGGAACCTCATCTTGTGACTTTGCCAGAGGAGGATGAGTTAATTACTTAATCAGAGTTAAAATACATGATTTTTCTTTCAAATGTGGTTGTCACATGTGAGCACATCATAGCAGGAGCTGAGGACAGGAGGGTTCATCTAAACCCTGCCCCAGCTCTCTTACATCCCAGAGAATTTGTGAAAAAAGAGCTGTTTGTTCTGGAGTAAACTGTCCATACCATGCACCACTCAACCTATTTTCTCTATCTGGTTTGGTTCTGAAATGGGTTTCCAGGAGGAACAAGGAGCAAAACCTGTCTTTGAAAAAGTCTTTGTTTCACTGCTGTTCTCTCCTGTGTCGCTGTTTTAAAGTCTGAGCTTTTCCAGCTCCTATTCATCCCCACTCACCTTTGCTTTTCTTGGTAAAAGCCTGCATTGGCACACAGCTCTTAGACAGGAAAATGGAGACATTTTAGCACATGCCTCTGCTAAACACAACTAATAACATGCTGGATATTTTCCACTCCACCCAAGCTGCATAATTGTTCACTGTATGAAATGAAGTTAATTCTGTGTAATGTTTTGATGAGTAATTTTAATCAGGGCTGTGAAGAAACTGCTCTCAGGTTTGGAAATGTAAGTGCTTCCTCTAGTAAACAAATCTTGTGGTTTTAGCATTTCACTTAATTTGGTTTTTCAGATGACAGAACATGTCCCTTCACTTTCCCCATGGTCTCCAAGGCTTAGGAGCAATTTTGTAGCCCAGGATAATTTGTTCCTCTCTTAAAGCAGTTAGAGGGGACAGAGAAAATGCAGTTCTCATCTTTTCCTTAGACAAGGAAAGCCTTGACCTTGACTTCTTTGCTTTCAGCTGTCCTTCAAACAGCAAGAGTGTGATTCTGCTGGGATGGCCCCTGACAATGAGCAGGTCTTGGCAGGGTGGCCACTGGACCCGGGTCCTGTTGGAGGAGCACGTGGGACATGGGGAAGTGGGTTTGACACATTTCAGCACACAGCAGTGACTGCAGGCACCTGGAGCCTAACACATCCACCAAGGAAATCTCCTGATTTGTGGCAGGAGCTGCCAGGATAAATCTATGGGTCTTAAACAATATTTATTGCATGTCCTAAGCTCCCAGGTGCTTTCAAGGCTCCTGAATACAAAAGGTTTGCTCCAGTCTAACCTTTGAAAGCAGAAAGAAGCTGCGAAAGGAGAGGTAAAAGTACTTTTTTTTGCATTGTAGCACACAAGGAATTGTCTGTATTTGGGATGGAAGAGCCTGATCTGATTCTTGGGTTGTCCCAAACAATCTGTGGCTAGAAAGGCCAAGATACTTAATTGTCCAGAGCAAGTACACAACAGAAATTCAAACCTGACATTTTTAATTGCTATGTGTGTTGTCCACAGACAGATTAAATATATCATAACTTTTGCAAGAATATATAAAGGAAAAGAAATCCCCAGACTGGCTGGCTGTTTATTTATTATAGCAATCTTACACTTTCAAATTCCCCTTCCCTGCAGGCTCCTGTGTGCTGCCAGGCAATGGATCACCGTGGAAATATTGTGTATTTGTGTGAACACCCAACACCAGTCACAAAGGCAACTCTTGGGAGCAGATTTCCTGAGAAAATGGGAATGCTTCTGAGTCAGGAATTCACATTTTAAGAATGCCTTCCGATATTTCCATGTGATTCCTTGGTTTTATGAATTTTCCGTTAATAATCTTGTTTCCCCAGAATGTTTCCAGCAAGAAAGCACAAACAGGGAAGTTGTGGTCATTTTAATATATATGTAAATAGGAAGACAGTGGTGTGATGCAGAGGATATTAACATTTAGCAGTACTCCTCCATTTACTATTGGTAAGCACCATTTCACACTGCAGTTGGAAGTTTAAAGTAATGGTCCCATGAGCTATCCTGTCTCCCTCTTTTATTAAATTCTTTGTCATGGATTTGTCCTTTGCCAAACACATCACCTGCTCTTTCAAAACTGAGAATCTCCAGATGTTAATTTTTACTAAAGCAGATTCAGTGTTCCCCCTGAAAAATACCATGGCAAACAAAAGATGCATGCTGTTACAGAAATGACAGGTTTCTGGTTTTGGCAGGTATTCAGCAGGCTGAGAGTGCAGGGAGTGCCTGTTGAAGTTCATGATTCCTGAAGTGCAAGAAATGAGTTTTAATTCCACACTGCAGCAAACAGGGGTGTGCAGCTCTCGCTGCTCTGCAGCACCCACGGTGCAGGCTCTGCCCTGATGAGGGCAATGGGTGAGAAACTGTCCTGCCCCTCTCTACAGACTGTTCTAGAAAACATTGTATTGAATTTCCTCAAGCCTGAAGTGTACTTCAGCCTTTATCTGCTAAGAAAGATTTAAAAGACTTCAGCTTAAAGCGCTCCTCTGTAGCAATCACTGTCCCTATTTGTGCAGCATCTGCCATGTGGTGATGATTTGGCTGCTGCATCTCCCTCCATTTGGGAGGAAGAATCCCACTGCTCCTCCTTTACAGAGAAGACTTGAAAAGCAGAATTAAATACCTTGTGAAGTGTCTCAGTGGGGCAGAGATGAATTCTGAACTTTGGTCTTACCAGACCTTCACCAGCATCATAATTCCTCTCCCTTGTTCCAAAGATTCCTGCTAAATAAGCCCAAAGGGACAGAGTCATCCTCAGAGTGTGCAGTTGCCTCTGCTTGGCCCAGGAAATGTTCCTGCCTGTTTGGGGAAGGTTTCCCAAAGGATTGCTGCCCATGCAGTGCTGGGTAGGGATTTATGTCACATCCAAAGCACTTGTCAGATGCTCACCACAAGAACTTGGGATATGGAGATTGCAAAAAGAGTGACTGGTCTGAAAGGGAGCCCAAGGCATGAACACTGCCAAGGTGAGCTGTGTGTACAGCATGTATTTAACAGAAGCATACAATATTGATTTTCTGTGGCCTGGATGATTTCACAAATCATTTTGGAACTATGTTTTGTTCCCTTATCTATTTAAGGAAATACTGCATATCCATGTAAAAATCCTCGTAGCTCAGCCTGTCCCTCACTGCAGGAGCACACCTGAGTTGTATCCACCTCCTCTCACAAGCATTTTCCAATACTGCCCTTCCCAAGGTGTTAACCTGATTTATTTGCTGCTCCTTGAAAGACTGGTTTCTTCATTCAGCCTGTCTTTTATCTCCAGCTTTCTCCTTGGCTTTGTTGATGACACAGTTACAGCACAACAGAGGATTTGATAATGTTTTAATATATTGAGTTTTTAAACCTGAAATAGCTCCACTTCCATTTCCTGCAGACAGAGCAGGTTTTGATTCTGGCTGCACTGAGGGGTTTGAGGTTTGGTGAAGAAGCGGGATGGACACAAACTGAACCCTTTTATCTTCTTTTCCTTTGTAAGTAACCTTCAGAGCCAGTCTGGCTGGAGGACATAAGTCTGGCTGCTTCATTTCTGTGCAGAGACACGGGATCAACACCTGTGACACACAGCTAGGGATGGATTCCACATATTGCAGCACTCACTCCCCTGCCGACGCGGGGACAGAGCAGATTGCCGGCTTCTGCTGCAGCCGTCTCATAACCCACCATCTGTTTTCCATTTTTAATTTAGACACAAGCAATAGACCTGAATCAAAACCCTGGTTCCAGACCCCGTGAGGATCGCTAGAAATTCTTCTGAGTTTAATAATTAAATAAACAACAACAACAAAAAAGAGTAAATGATTTAATCTCTCAGCAGAAATCCACGGAGCTGCGCACGTGCCTGCAGACTCATGACCTCATTCACTCCGGCCCCCTGTGCTGTCAGGGCTTGCTCCTTGTCACATCTCAAGTCTCTACCAAAATTTCTGCAGGGCAGGGACTGTGTATGTTTGCCTGGTCATGTATCTATGGGAATAACGTAAAGTACTGATGGTATTAACAGCCAATTTGGAAATTGGAGTTAATTTTGAAATTTGGCTCTTCAGTTCACCGTGAGTAACCAGGCAGAAAGCAGGGAGAAGGAAGAAACCTGTCATGAAATGTAATTAAAATTAGGATGTGAAATGAGAATTGTCATCTAAGTCATAATGGCTATCAAGGAAATGGCCATCATCAGCCATGGGACAGCTCAGTGCCACCCCAAGGTGGCCACCAGGACACCTCCTTCCCTTTGGGCTACAAGCAAAGGTGATGTGACCATGTGGGCACGGCACAGGCCCAGCAAGGGATGTGGCACAGGGCTTGGGCACAAGAGGAGAGGCTGTGCTGGGCTGCAGCCCTGTCTTTGGAGCCTGGTGTGGGATAAACTCTGCCAGGGGGAAGCAGTGACTCAGAGAGACCACTCCTGATTCCTGTCCTGGCATGGTTCTCTCCCCACAGCCTCAGTCATCACCTCCTCTCTAGCTCTGATGATGCATTCCCAGCCTGCTGGCAGCCCAGGAGAGGTGTCTACATGGAAAACTGAAGGAGCATTGATGTAAGAGAATAATATTATCAAAATGCAGGATCTGAGGGTGAGGCTTTCCAGGGACTGTCTCAAAGTCCTGAGGATTGAAGAGTCATCAGGGTTAAACTCTAAAAAGGAGCTAGTTCCCAAAAGACCTTGGCCTTTGTCTGAAGTGGTGATGTCAACAGGAGAAAGAGAAAAGGGAAGAGTCTCTTCTCCTGGTGTCTGTCACTTGGAGACAAAAATAACTGCCCATAGCAGAGGTCTGGATCTGGATGGGCTTTAACTTCCCTCCCAGTCCAGACCACTCTGTGGTTCTATCAATAAATGAGGGCTTCATTGGTGATGTCAGAGGGTTGGAAAACATTTCTGGAGTGAGCAGGTGAGTCTCACAAGGAGAGCAGTGACTGGGCCAGTCCTTTGCTCCCCAAAATTAGGCATTTCCTGACTGTGCTGGGTCTATGGCACCCAGCTTTTGTTGTTCTGTTTCAAGTCTGTGGAGCCAAATGCTACCTTGGGATTTCCAGCAGCATCTCAGACAGTCCTCAGTAATGGAGCAGAGCTTGCAGAGGACAGTGTCCCCTGTGTGGCTGCAGGGACTCTGCCAGCTGCTCCCAGTCTCCTTGGGAGAGCTCACAGGGCAGCAGCCGTGTTCCATGGAGTGGAGCCAGGTTCCAGGGATGAAGCAGAGCTGGATTTGCTGCAGTGCAGGCTGCTGCTGGGAGAAGTCTGGCTGGTTGCTGGCAAGGGGATGAGAGATGTTTCCTCTCCTTTTGGCAGAATGGATAGATTGATCTGGTTTGGTTTCCCCTGACGTGGTGAACAAGCTGACAGCACTCATACAGGGTGAGTGCCAGCAGAGGAGGGGAGAGGAGCAGCAGAGCTGCTGAGAGTCATGAGGATATTGTGTGGGACTGAGGCAGGCTTCCCTCTAAGTCCTGCTTATGTTTTAAAACCTGGATGTGGCTGAGGGAGCTTCTTCCTTCCTCCAGCCCTGCCCATAAGACAGTATCTGAGCTGCTGAGTTAAGGAGCCAGTGCCATCCCAGAGCTCCTGGTGCTATCCCATCCCAGGAAAACCAGCATGTGGCTCTCTGCAGGGTGAGGGAGGATTTGGGCATTGCCTTCAGGCCTGGACCTCTGAATGGAAAGACTGAGCACAGCACTGAGCAAACCTCCTCACAGCTTTCTGCCCAGAAGCTGAGTCTCCTCTGCCAACCTTCAGCTGTGCCCAGCCTTCCCAGAATGTCATCCAGAGCCATCCTGCTTTCTGCTCCCCACTGCAAGGAGCTCACAATTAGGATTAGGCTAGGTGAGTATTGTCCTGGCCCACTTTTGGAAAGGCTGTTTAACAGGAGTTCAGCACTGAAAATGCCTGCTGTGGAGATGACTCTGCAGAGCTCATCCGGTGTGAAGGAAAGAGGTTTTGTCTGAGTCTCCCGAGCCAGGAACAAAAAATGGCTTTATATTTTTTTAAAAATATGTTTCAGCTTCTGCCTGACAGTTGCAACCCTCCTGTTATTTGCTGCATCACTGTTCATCCTCGCTGGGGAGGGACAGGGAGGGCAGCCCTGCTGTTTAATCACTTGCCTTCACTGCTCACTTGTGGTTAATCCTTGCTCCTCAGCAGGGCAAGTGGAATGCAGTAGTGCTGCTTTGCATTACCGCCCTGGAGCTGAGAACCAGGCCAATATCATCAAAATTCAAGGCATTCCTTTCCCAAACCCACTTTACATGGAAAAGTACCCTTAACTCTCTCTAGCCCCGAATACCAGGCTTGAGGGCCTCTTTACCTGCCAATGATGCTGGGCCAGCTTTCAGCCCAGATAAATCACAGGCAGCTGGGGAATGGGTGGAGGCTCTCGTTTCACCACTTGAAAGGCAACTTTTAAAAGTTGGTTGGAGTTCAGCCTTTAATTTTGCACCCACAGATTTGAGCCTGTAGTCAGATGTGAGCTGGGATCTGCAGATCTCATCTGCTGCTGCACCACCACCAGCTCTTGCTTGCTGCCTGCCTAATCCAAGAGAGCAGTTCAGTAATTAAAGGTCTGAATGTGTTTGGCTTTTCCCACCACTGGCATTAAAAGGTCCTCTGCACATCCTGGGAGAGAAGATTCCTGCCCTCCTTTTCTCCTGGTCACTCGTTTGGGAGTTTTCCCATTCATCACAGACTGCTTTCCTAAATTAACTCCTCTGATATGCTGCTCCAGATGAAATTATTATTACTGTTATTGTTATTATTATCATAATACAAAACCCCTAAACCCACACACTTCCAAAAACGAGACTTCATTTAGTGAGGATTCTTTAAAATATATTTATTTTATTTTCCAAATTCAAACTTCAGGAAAATTTTGCATGCAGCATCCATGGCTCGGGGCTGTGCCTGTGGGCAGCCAGAGCCTCAACATTGCTTCCAGGGGAATATTCCAGCAGAAAATTGTTATTTTTACTGGCATTTGTGGTGCAACAGAATTTGGAAGAGGGCACGGAGGAGCTTTATGGGATTGTCTGCTTGTTCTTGTCACTGGTGAAAAAAAAAAGATAAATTTTAAAACTGCAGCCTCTGTTCTCTGCATAACGATGGGGAAATGGTGCTCTGGTCTGCTGCCTTACCTGCAATGTCACTGCACATCTGAAGGAAAAAGTCAGGGAAATAAAATGAAAAAAATAAATATGGGATTTTATGCATTTCTTTCCTTAATGTATGTAATAAATATGGAAGGAGAAGGTACATTTTTGCTGGGTTACTCCTGGAAGAAATCACTGATATTTGTGTTTACTGCTGGATCCCATGATATTAGATCCACTTCATTCACAGAATGATGGATTTAACTCATGCCATGGAGGAAAATGATTTGACTTACTTTGAAGTACGTGACTCTCACAAGTCATGAAAGTCACTTTATTATGACATAAAGTCACTTTATTACGAAATGATTAAGTCTCTGCACAGAAGCAGCTGATGCATCATCAGGCTGTGGATGTCCTCTCCCCTCTCCTGTGGGACTCAGGGATCTGACTGACTCCCAGCTGGGGGTGAGTGTTGGCTGGGGGTGTTCCCAATGCCCAAACACACCAACCATGGCTGGAGACTTCCCAGAGAAGCCATCCCATGCCAGGAAAGCATCACTTACAGTCAGGCACGGAAGGGGAGATCCATTTTGCTCTGGGGCTGTGCTCTCTGCAGTAGTTCTCAGTCTAGATCATGATTAATGCTGTGTCCAGTCTAAAAATTTAATTTTTTTTTTTCATAACTCTAATAACTGAGTATTGAATTTGCTCTGCTTCTTTTTTCTTTTTTTTCTTTTTTTTTCTTTTTTTTTTTCTTTTTTTTCTTTTTTTTTCTTTTTTTTCTTTTTTTTCTTTTTTTTTCTTCTCCTTTCCTGACCCATTTGAATGTATCACACAAAGTCTTGTTCCTCCCCTGGAAAGACTTTGTAAATCTCTTCTCATGATTCCATCTTGGTATTCTTCTGGTTCTCTCCATCCTGCCCTTCATTCTGGAACCTGCATCATGTGTACATTTGACATAATCACATTTGTATTTCTAGGTATTGAGACTGATTTTCTTCATTGCATCCTTTTGCTTTCATTACCTTGCCTTGTTGCAATTTAGATTGTAAAGCCTGTGGGGCAGAAACTTCACCCCCACAAAAACACACCCCAGCAAACCACGGTGCAGGAGACACGTTGTGTGTTCTCATGGGTGACTGGTGTGTTCACAGGGAAAAGATCTTTCTGCAGAGCATGGGAATGGAGTGGAATTTGTATTTCATAGAATCATTTAGGTTGGAAAAGGCCTTGTTAAACGCCATATATAATATTTATTCCACATTTGCTGGCCTGAACCACTAAGCAACGTTGCTGAGGGCTGTTACCTCTCCCAGATGTGGTGGGGGGTTTGTGAGGCTGTGCAGGCTCCTTCAAGATGCAAGACCCTGTCTTAGGAACATCCTGCTTTATTATTTATTTAAAGGATGTTTTCATGACACTGCAATTTCTAACCCAGCATGGTGAGACCATAAAATAATAGCGGGTCTGTTTGGGAGGACGTGTTTTATTTGGCACATTTTGGGGAAGAGCAGTACAAAGGAAGAAAATAAAGTTGCAATGTTTATGGCAGCTGGGCTCTCTGTCCATTGGTAACCACTCACCACAAATAACTGCTTGCTGCTGCCCACACGTGATATTTTAAGGCCTGAGCTCTTAAAAAGAAGCTCTTAAACATCAGCAATATTTAGTGCTGTGCAGCCTCCTGGCCACACATAATGACTGCAGTGTTTTTTATGAAAATGAAACTCATCACATTCTGGGCTTTGCTTTAAGACCTCACATCAATCACTCAACCCCAAGCCGTGCCTCACACCTTTTCAATTCCCAGAGTCTTGCTCTTTCCATTACGTTGCTCTTAATGTCTCTTTTTTCTGCCTTCTTCCTTGCTGCCTACTCCTTGAGGAAATATCCTCTCTCTAAAGCTGTTTGCTGAACAATCCTCCTACTGATCTGGAGGAGAGAGGAAAACCTGATCAGGTCCATAAGGCAGATGTAATTAGAGCACAGTCATTGACTGCTACAATAAAAACAAACATAAGTAGTACAAAGACCAAGCAGCACGTAAGGCAAGTAAAGGAAAAAAATATTTTTTTTCCCACCACAAAATTAATGGTGGGACTCACTTCCACAGGATATTGTGAAGGACAGAAATAGAAATTATTTTTTAAAATTAACTAAGAAAATTAATGAAGGCTGGATTCATCACTTGTTATGAAATGCAATGACTCAGGTAAACAAAGCTGCTGAGAAAGCTGGCAGGCAGTTGATAGGAGCTGGGAGGACCAGGAATCCACTGCTGGTCCTGTGGGATGTGGGATGGATCTGACTCAGCCCCTCTTATGAGCTTTTCAATCATGCCACCTGTCAGGGATAAAACTATTACAAAACATAATTACAAACTGCATAAATGCAGTTAATTCAAGGTATGGATTTGCCTTACTGATGAAATGACCCACTTCTTCAACCTTTTCATCTCAGTTTCTTCCTTTCTGCCTAATGCTACCTTTCTCCTGCTCTGGTAATGGTAAGTTTTGCTTTGCTGCTCCTCAGGGCTATGCCTGTGGCTTTCTGTCTGTAAAGATGTCTCATGCAACTAAAAGTAAAGCAGTTTATTCATTTGCTTTTGCTTTCAGCCATTCCTTGACAGCCCCAAATACTCTGGCTCTCCCTTAGTCTCCTCCTCTCTACACAGTGGCCAAGAAATGCTGCAGAAAACCTTCCCACCAAGCAGGAAAGGTTGCTGGGGCATTTCCAAAGTGCTTGCTCCCTTATCACAGACCTTTGTGGTGAAACTGGGGCTCAACCAGCATCGAGGCTGCTGCTGAGTGTCTGAAAACTCTTCCCAGCACTGTTTTAATTCGAACCCCCCACCCTCTGGTTGTTTTGGATTAGGGTTTTGGCCCGGGATCACTGAATGACACGGTATGATGTGGGAATATACACTGCAAACAGAGCACAGCGCTGTTGGTTGGCTTAGCATCCCTTTATCCCTTGTGGCTGGGGCAGTGCAGGATGCAGGCAGCTGAATTTGTTGCACTGAGACAGCTCCTTCCTCTCTAAGGTTATGATATCATGAAGGAAATGCAAGATAAGCCACGGCTCCAGCAACCTCCTTTGTGTTGTCCCTCCCTGTGGGAGATGCTGGACACTGCTGAGCTTTGTTTGGTGCCCTGCTGAGGATGCTGGGCAGCAGGACAGTGCCCAGTGCCACAAGTCACCAGCTGTCCCACAGCAAATGCACCCACAGTAAACAACCAGGGACAATGGGGACTCTGCACAGGGGGACTGGCTTTGTACCAGGGCTGGTGACTGTACCTGAAGTGACAAAGGGACAATTCAGCTCTTTGGGACGGCGTACGGCGGCACGGCGCGGAGAGAATGAGTGAGGAGAGATTAGCAAGGCTTGGCTTGTGGAGGCTGGCACAAGATAACATTATTGGTTCTGTCACTCCATGCTGGGTAAGAATGCAGAAGGAAAATGCTTTTAGCCAGCTAAGTCAGCATATGATGTTGTTAAGGTTATTTTATGATGTTTTCTGCTCCACTCCCTTTTTCTGTCCCCTGCAGTCTGGTGGAAGACCCCTCTGCTCCTTTCATCTCCTGATATTCCTGGTTATCAGGCAGCAGCAGGATGGTGGAATTCCTGCCACACCACTGCTAGCCCAGTTAACTGTTAGCTGGCCATTGCCCAGGGATCAATACACCCAGAAATATTCAGGGTGGCTCACCTTGGGCAGGCTTTGAAAGTCTCAAAAAGTGATGCCTGGCTTAAAGCATGCAGAATGGGGGAAAGTTAACTCACACCAGAGGATAAAAGTGGTCTGATGAGGATTTATACTCTGAGGAACTGGATAGCTCTGCCCAGCACACAGTGAGAAACCCAGCACTTGGCACCTGGGCTTGAAGATGTTGGTTTGTGCTCTCCCTGACCCAAAATCTGAGTGCAAATAGTAGCAGATAAAGAATTAATTTTTTTTTAAATGGCCCATTGCCATGAAGAAATGGAGCTGGGCAAGCAAACAAGCAAAGGCAGCTGAGAGAATGAAGGTCCCATAACTCACAGTGCATTTGTTTACTTACTTTGGCATGAGATGCAGGTGTGAGCTCTTTGTTTCTTTCTGCAGGCTGGAAGGAAGCCTGCCTGCTCCTTGCCATGCAGGTGGCATAACTCTAGTACCAAAGAATATTCTTTATTTATTACCTAAATTCTTTATTTATTTTTATATTCATTTATATTTATTTTATTTTATATTCTATATTTATATTATGTTATATATTATATATTATATAATAGATATTATATTATGTTGATTATAAATATTATTTTATATTTATTTATATTTGTTTGTTATAAATATATCATATAATTAACATAATATATAATATATTTCTATTATATATATATTATATTTTTATTTATTCTTTATTTATTTTACTTAATAGTCTTTATTTATCACCTTTTTAATGAAGGGACACACACCTTTTGGGAAAAAAAAAGAAGTCCAAGGACCAGCTAAAGTTGAATAAATAATCAAATAATAATAAAGAATAAAACCTGCAAACTGTTTCATGCAAGGCTCTAAGGATGGTTTTCATTTATTCACCTCACCTCCCCCTGAAATAAGCTAAACTGAATGTTCATGGATTATTCTCTCCAGTTTTGCTTCCTGGCATAGATCTTTGCACATTTTCACCTCTCAGGTGTTGCAAATCCCCACGGGCTCCCCCTGAGTGCAGACTCTGTACACGCTCTCCTCTTGGTTCTGTTAGTCTTTTGTATTTTAAACTTTGTAAGGATTTTTTTTTCATATGCACTTTTTGATTTTAAACCCTTTTAGTGCAAACTGAATGGAATCACAGAGAATTTGGGAGAGGGCAAAGTGTAAGAGCAGTGAGGATGGCTGAGTGAGGCCAGGTTGGAGCTGCTGGATGCAGAACAAGTGTTTTTGGGGAATGAGGGCCACATCCAGCCTTAGGGAGGGGAGTTAAGTTTTCAGAAGTAAATTCAGCGGTGGGGCAGCCCCTCCTGGAGCTGCAGGTGGAGGAGGTGGATGTGCAGGAGCAGGCACCCAGCCAGCTGTGGAACCTGAACACCTTTCCTGTGGGGTGGATAACAGGGAGAACAGCAGAAGAGAAAATAATCTGTGTGGACTGACAGCATTATCTTGTATGAGGGGATGCAGAGGCTGGGAAGGAGGAGAGGGAGAAAGAGGAAGAGCAGGCAGCTGCTCTGTGGATGTTCCATGTATTTGGCTAATGATGGCAATAAAACAGGATTAGCTGCTAGCCCTGGATTGATGGGCACTGCAATTGCCAGACACTGCTTCCCTTCTGTGAGCAAAGGAAGGTGGCTGCATGTGGGAATTACTTTTAAAAGCTCATTAGCTGGGTGTTAAGTCTCATCAAACAGTTAACATTTCAAACAAGTACAACCTGGGTATAATTGCAGCCTCTCTAAATTTGTTTGCCCCATTAATACCTGCCACTATCAATTATTTTATTCCTCCTCTGCTGTTTGAATGCTTGTTTTAAACTAGGCCTTACATGGATTTATTTATTTGTTTCTGACCAGAAGATAGCAGGAGCTTTTTAAACCAGAAGATGTGTTTTCTGCTCTGTGAGCCCTGTAATCTGAAGGTAAGAGATTAAGTGGGAGACAATCATGTTTGATGTTTGCAAAATCCATGGAAAATTTCTAGGCAGAGGGCAAGCTCAGGTTTGAGAAGACTGGAGTTTGGAGGATTTGGTTTGGGTCTCCTGGATGTGCCAAGGGGCTCCCACCAAAGCAAATGGAGCCTGAGTCATGCAGGAGACTTCTGCTCGTGTTTATTCCAGCAGTGGGAGAACCATAGCAGCAGGAAAACAAACTCTGGGAGAGAGGACAGATAAATGAGCCATTCCTGGGCAGCAGCAGTGAGTTCCACAGGGATGCCAGAGGGGAGAGAGGATCGCCCGCCCTGGAGCACTGGGGGAGTGCAAGAGGGGTGAATTGGCCCTGCCAGGCTGATAAGGAAAATAATAACCAGGAAAAATCTTTTATTAGTGCTGACCCAAACATTTTTGCCATTTCTTACCTCAGAATGTTTGCTTTTATTGCTGTTGGTTCTCTTTTTTTCTGGCTGCTGCGTCTCTGCTGAAAGTTTTGTGGCACAGATGGCTCCCTGGTAATTTCTGTGTATATCCTCCAGGGCAGCTATTTAAATTTTACATTTTTTTAAAGTGACACCTCCTGGACATGGGCATTAATTGGAGAGGGGAAAAAAGTGGGCTGGCAGGTGAAAGCCTTCCTCTTGATCTCCCTGTGCTTATCTTTAATTCTTTGAAGCACAGAGAATCAAAATAATTAATTAAGGTGGCATTTCTGTGGTTAAAGGGAGAGCTTTGCTTTGGCTCCCAGCTCCCCACAGCTGCTCATCTGCCACGTGAGCAGGCATTTCTGTGCAGTGCATATGTGGCACTCTGTGCTCCTGGCGACCAAGAAGGGTGGGCTTATTTTGGAAACTGCTAATGGCTTTGTTTGCACATTTATTCCCTTTGCTGAGAGAGGCTGCAGACTGTTACTGTGACCTTTTGTGTTTCTGTGATAAGAACCTGCTTTTGAGGCAAGCAGGTCTGATGCTTTGGGCATCCAGGGGTCTTTGGGAAGGCCCCCAAACCGTCCAGGCAGAGGGAGGCAGGATGCTGATTGCAGCTGGAATCCATAGGTTGGGTAATGTTTGCTAGGGTAAATATTTGGAATGTAGGCGTAGGAATTTAGAAGGAAAGGGGTTAATGTATCTGCTTTCTCAAGGCACTGGGTTGCTGGTTTTGAGAGTTCATTTCTGAAGGCATCTCCAGCCATGCCAGGGCTGTTTCCAGTTTATTTCCTGTAGAGCAGAGGGATGCAGAAGGAGAGGAACGTGCCTTCCTCCCATCCTCAGTCAGGAACTCTGCAAAACTGTCAGACACCAGCTGAAAATGGGCTTTTGGTTCCTAGAAAGGGAAATGGCAAACCACCCCCAGAGACAGAGCAGCAGCATTCTCAGTGTTCTTCTGTCTCCAGACCATCTCTTAAATGTAGCAGCAATATACTTCAAGTTTAAATGTTAATTTTTATATAAGGAACAAGCTATAAATGGTTCTTGCTCTTTATTTTGACACTAGAGCTGCAAACAACAAGGCATGTCATACTGCCTTTATAAATTGACCCCCAAAAAGTGGCTCTAATTTACTTCTGAGTTTTGGTAATATTGATTTCCATATATGTTCCCAGTTTCTAGTAATAAAAATAGTCTACTTACATGAATCATAATTTATGACAGGGAAAACTGAATTATGAAGAGATCCATGCTGTGAAAGTATGATGTGCTTTCTTTATATATTGTTCTTGGTTAAATAAGTAGCTTGGAACTGGTCATTTAAAGAAGAAAAACAATGCTGATTGCTTTTTCAGTGGCCTTTTCAGCTGGTCCATGTAATAATATATAAAATGAGGCATATTTCCATAGCTGCCATTCTGGAGTGAACAAAGCTTGTTATTAGCTTGTCTAGCCTGGTTTGTTTGATTTGAACTTCAGTCAGGGGATGAGTGCATGCTTGACATTTCTTCTGCACTAAAATGTCTAAACCAATGCCAGCCTGGGCTCCGTTATGGGAAACAAGTAAAATCCATTCAGTATGTTCATGAGCAACTATTCTGACTTTTAATATACTTACAAAGTATATAACCACTTTTGTCTGCTTATGCAGCCAAATGTTTTTGATGTTTTAAAGAAGAAAAAAAAAAAAAACCAACAAACCTAGTGTAGGTTTTCTTAGATATGGAAAACGTACCAGCAAAATCCATATTTGTTTTATGTGGCTGAGCCTGTTTATATTGCCCATGCTGAGGATTATATGCACTTAAACAGGAGAGGAATCTTGTCTACAGCTGTTGTGGGGAGTCTGTGTTATAAAAGATGACACAGAAAAAGTGAAGAATTTTCTTAATGAGTTTGTTAATAATGAGAATAGAAGACACATCTGTGATTCCTTGGACCCTGGAAGTACTTTAAGTACATCCCTGACCTGATCCCCGTAGAAAAAATAAAGTGAGTGTATCTTTGAGGTTATTAGTTTCAATGGGCCTTACACGTGTGTTCAATAACTATGTACAATAAAAGTTCTGCTGAATTCAGGTCCAGGTTTGCTTTTCAGGTCAGGAGAAATGGCATTTGTCCAGCTTGTCCTGAGAGCTACAGATAAAACCACTGTGAGTGTTCAAAGTAGTGTTCTCCAGGCTTAAAAAAGTAAAAGAAATAGACAAAGTGTGTTTCTCCCTCTCAGATTCCCTGGAGATATCTGATTTGGCTGATGGTGTGCCATCAATATCATCATCAGATTATCCCAGAATTAAAACATCATTAAGGTTGGAAAAAGCCTCTGAGATCAGTGAGCCCAATGTTAACTGAGCATGGCCAAGGTCACCACTAACCCATGTCCCTGTGTGCCACATCCACACTTTTAGGTCTTCCAGGGATGATGACTCCACCACTGCCCTGGCCAGCCTGTGCCAATGCTTGACCACCCTTTAGAGAAGAAACTTTTCCTAATATCTAAACTCTGGCACAACTTGAGGCCGTTTCTTCTTGTCCTGTTATCTGATACTTGGGAGAAGAGACTGATCCCCAGTGATACTCATCACTTTAGATATTGCTGTGTGAGCTCCAGGCATCTCTTTTAATTAATGCCATTATTTATTTCTCTCTGAGTATACCCAAACTCTTTTTTCCCCCTCTTTTGCCACAACAAATAACGAACCTAAAGGCTGATCTAAATGGCAGGATGACCAGAAATCAGTGTACAGAAGTGGCCTGTGCCACACACCTTCCTGCTGGCTCTGCTGCAATCCTGTCAGGGCTCCTTCCCACAAGATGTATCTGAACAGGAGACATCCAGGCTCTGTCCTTTTCCAGCAGCAGCAGCAGGAAGCGGTTTTGGAGTTCCTCCTTTGGATTCATTCCACCCAAACATGGATAATTTTTTGGTAAATACAGCATGCATGCAGCCTGCTTGACCTCAGTAAATACTGCATGAGCATGTGTGTAAACTTGAGGCCAGCTCACAGTTGGTGACTTGGAGAGGCTGCTCTGGCAGCAGGGACCTGCCATCAATCACAACCTGCTTTTAGGGTCGGGCTCTGTTAGTCAGTAAAAGCTCCAGATGAGGAGGAGCCTACTGGTGACAAAGCAGCTCTGCTGTATGATGTAATTCATTTGTGAGACTGAAATGTGTGCACAATAACAACAAATCCATACCTTTCCCCAAATTAGTCACTGTCAGTTTTTTTTCCCTCGTGGCTAGCAGGTATCACTTGAATCTTCCCAACAAGATTGAGTCCCAAATAGTTCCAAACTGCCCCCTGGTCACTTTGTTATGGAGAAGAAACTGAACTGTCCATTCACAAACTCTGTAAATTTGTGTTTCCTTCATGAAATCCCTACTTTGGGATGTCCATGATGTCTTTAAACCCTCTGTCTCCAAATCTTCATATAAAGGTCAGGGTTGGCACCTGGTAGTTGCTGTTTTCCTTAACACTTCACATCAGAGAGTGTAACTAACATTTTTACTATTTATTGGTTTGCTCTCTGGGGAAAATTCAATTTTTTTTTTCTTTTTTTTCTGAAGAGTAACCCAGTCACCCAAACGAGACATTATTGTGATGGTTCCTGTCAGAATATTTTCAGTAGTGGCCCAGTAGTGTTAAAGATGGAGATGAAGCAAGACAATATGGCTCCAACAAAACTAATTGGAAAAACTCCCATGAACTTGAGCAGAATCAGGATTTAATCCCTGCTATTGTACAGCTAAGGAAAGCTACATGAGAGAGAAGTCTTTAAAAAAATTATTAGAGAACAGTTATGATCTCGCATGTCAAATGTATTTAATTAGGAGAATTTTTCCAGTACCTCCAGAGATTTAGGGACATGCAGTGGGACCTCTTCTGTTTGGAAAATACTTTGCCCATTGTGGGCACTGGGAGAGGAAAAAAAATTGAAATAATCTGTATCCAATTGCAGTTAGAAATGTAATACAATGGGATAGGGCTGAGACCCACAGGGAAGCAGTGGCAGCACTCCCACTGACCTTAATGGGAGCTGGACCACATCCCACACGGCCTTGGAGACGTTTGTGGGGGGAAAAAGTCTACTGCAAAGCTGAAAGATGAGAACGAAGAAACGCATGGATTTCAAAACTCTGTGGATCAAGTGGGGCCAGAGCCAGAACCTGCTGAAGCAAACACAGAGCCAACGGTCAGGCAGGCTTGGTTTGACTCGTTCTGTTGGCTCTTTTGTTTTGCAGAAAGTTTTGTCAGTTTGTTTGTTCCTACTCTTAGGAAGTACCTGCTCATCAGCAGATAATGCATGTTAGCTACTCCACTGTATAACTGATAGGCTGGGTTTTATCCAAAATCACAGTTTTTATCCAAAATCAGTGTGTTTTCACTAATGAAGTCCAGCAGGAGCTGCTGACCTCCACCCTCAGCAGTTCCACTCCCAGAGGGGGATGTCTCCCATGGGATCAGCTGTGGGCAAGGGCTGGGAAAAGGCTGGCAAAAAGGGTCCTTACAGTGGTGGGGTTTCTGTTGCTGCCAAGTTGAGACAGATCATGGTGGTAAAAATGCTGCTGTCCCACTGGCTTTGAAGACAGCAGGAAAAAGATGAGGAGGTAAAATTTGCTAGAGGTAAAATGTTTTCTGGGCTTGAAAAGCAGCTGAGGAAAGGCTTAATGGTGAAAAAGCATTTCCTTAATGTGGAGGAAAAGGAACACCCAAAGGACTGCAGAAAGGGAATGAAAATACCTTCAACCTCAACAGGGCCAGCAAAGGCCAGAGAGCTCCCAAGCTGCTGTTGCTTCCTTGCCATTTTGTGAACTTATGGGAAGAGGTCTCCACCATGGTTCAGTTCATGGCAGTTGGGTTTCTGATGCACAAATGTGGGGAGCCAAAGGCAGGATAAACACAAAGCCTCCTCTGGATACCAGGATGAGCTTTGCTCTGTGTCTCTCCAAGTGCATCAGTTCCCCAGACTACGTGGAAAAGTTTCCAGAACTTTCAGCAAAGCACCAACACTGGCTTCGTAAGGAATTAGGAGGGTTCTCACCCCCAAAGAGTTCTCAGAGAGGCAACACAGGAGGAGCCCAGCTCCTGAGCAAAGGGCTGCCTGTGCTTCCAGAAGAACTTGCTAGAAGCCACAATGCATCTTGGAAGGAGCGGGGATCATATTTCAGCCCTGGATTTTAGGCACACGTTGTGACAGCCTGCGGCAGACATGCCAGGAACTTCATTCCGTAAATCACATTTCTTGCAAAGGAGGCCTCTGTGCTCAGTAGTAGTAGCATTTGTTTCTTCTTTTTCTTGGCTGCTTTGCTTGGAAGTAGTGTAAAGACTTAACCCTGGTGAGAAGGACCTGCAGAGAAATAATGGAGTATGTGAGAGCTCCGGCTTTTGCCTTGTTAAATGAAACTTGGTCTATATAAACACCCTTGAAAAAACCCACTGGTAATGCTGCAAACATGGGATTCAGCAGCAGGCTGTTTTCATTTAGCCTCTTGGCAGCATTTTTAACAAGAATATGTTTTTTTGCAACTTTCAAACCAGACACATCATCTTGGATGAACTATAATGGTAATAAAAGCTTTGCAAATATCTCTATTTCTAACCCAGGTTTTGCTGGAAACATCTTACTGCTCGGAGGAGAAATAGAGCCTTCATGTACTGAGTGTAAATTGCTTACAATTGAGTATATTCCTGTCTTTACTTACACCCCAGCTCTACCCTTAGTGTTCTTTGGTTGGTTCAGTATCACCCCCTTGTTAAGAGTGGCTTTTTCTTTCATCCAGCTGTGCTGCAGAAACTTCAGAAGCTGCTGACCTGATGTACTTTGCCTCTTCCCTCTGAAGTATGTGATGTGTTTAATGCAACAGTGTTTTGTATACACAAAGGCTATCATCACCCCAAATTACCTGTTTGTAGACAAATGTTTCCTCAGTCAGTTGCTGAGGGTGAGGGAGATCTCTAATGTCAGGTAAGAAAAGGCCTCAGTCTGGAGTGAGGTCTGCTTTGAACATTTCTGAATGAGTATTTTGCAAAGAAATGTATATATGAAGACATGGTGCTCAGCTTGATTATAGTGGTGACCCTAAAAAAATGTAAAAAATGGTAGTGGAGATAATAATCACAAAAAGGGTTTAATTAGAAAAGCACCCACTGATTTGTAGAGCAGATGTGAGCAGCTTCAATTCAAAGTTCCTGCTCCTACCTGAGATGCTGAACCCCATCATCAGCTCATCATAACCTTGTGCAGTCCTCTGTGTATCCACTGTCAGCCTAAGGTTAGGCAGGAATTTTCCCTCACTATCATCTAGAAAGTTACTCCAGAACCTCTCTCAATAGCTCAAAACTTTCTAACTTCCATGTGTTCTACATTTTCTTGCCAGCTGGTAAAGTTTGGCATAACTATCACTGTTAATCCCGAGCAGCACAACTCTATTCATTGTGCCAGTCAATTCAGTCTTTTTTTTAATTATTCTTGTCTGCTCTGATCCCATTCTCCCTGAATAGACATTTCCATCTTCCTGTGTTTGACAGTCCTTTCCAGTCTTATGCTATCAACAAAATTCAACGTGCTCCTATTTCCTGTGCCAAGAATATTAATCTAATATCAATCAAATATTAATCTAATATTACTCTTAAGCTAATATTACTCCTAAGCTAATTATCTAATAACCCAACACTCAGTGTCTGGGAACTCTCCTGTTCAACTCTCTCTATGTCGATGTCCTTCCTTTCAGTTTGAGATACCTCCAGCTTCCCTAAGAATTTCCTTCTGGCTCTGCTGAAAGAGTTGCTGGAAATGCAGGGCTCTACCCATTCTTCTGCTAAAAATTAGGGTGAAAACCAAAAAGCACATTTCTTTAAAATGTACTGGTCATAGAATCACCGAATGGTTTGGGTTGGAAGGGACCTTAAAGCTCATCCCATTCCACCCCCTACCCGGGGCAGGGACACCTTCCACTCTCCAAGCCCTGTCCAATCTGGCTTGGAACTCACAGGGATGGGGCAGCCACAGCTTCTCTGGACACCCTGTACCAGGCTTCACCAACCTCACAGTAAATAATTTCTTCCTAATATCTCATCTAAACCTGCCCCCTGTCAATTTGAAGCCATTCCCTCTTGTCTTGTCACTACCTGCCTTTGTAAAAAGAAAAAAAAAAAATGAAACCCAGCAGAATTCTTGAAGCTGGGGCTGTCTCTGTGCCAAAACACATCTTAATAATAAAAATCTGAGTGAAAAAATGAATTGTGCCTTCTGCAAAATCGCTGGGTTTGTACAAGTCATAGGTAATGGGATGTTTATCACACAGAGCCCCCAGCCCCTCGTTGTTTGACTGAATCATTCGTGCTGTCCATGAAGGTGTAGATTTGGTGTGTGGTCACACAGCTGCTGTTTTCCAGTGCAGTTTAATTCCTTGAAGCTGTGACCTTGGCACCAAAGCAGCTCCCTTGCTTTGGAGCAGAGCTTCCTCTGGGAACACCTATTGCATCTTCACCGCCACCACTGACCACAGCGGAGATCATCGCCTCCAACCACGTTCCCCATGTGGAGAACCAGATTCCCTGCTGTTCCCAGGGGTTTGCTCTTCCACCCCGTCCTCCTCCAGCCAGCAGAGCGACCAGTGGTGAGCCATGGCCCACTGAGGCCTGTTTGAGCCTCAGCAGAGGAAGGAGAAGCACTGTTGCTGTGCAGCTCGTTCTCCCAGCCCGTGTGGTGCCCCAGGAGGCAGGCAGGGAGTTAACTTTGTGCTCTGCCATCTCTTGGAGTTACCAGGCAGCCTCTGAGGAGGAGCACGGCCAAGCCGCAACACGCCGGAGCCACGGCAGCACTCCCGGCACGGCTCGGCCCCACCCGCGCTGCTCCTTCTGCAGCCTCCCAAAGGCCAGTACAAAATAACAATCAGGTTCTGCATTGTTTGCCTTCAAACCTCGGCTGCCAAACACATCAGCGATCCCCTGAGCTGTGAGGGGCGGACGGGCACAGGAGCGGCCCACGCGTGCCGCGTGCTCCTGCTGGCTTGTGGCTCCACAGCCCAGGGCTTGTGGGGACAGCAGCAGCCGGGCCGTGCCCTGGTGCTTCGGCTTTGTGTTGGTGTTGCCATTTCACAGAGTCACGGGATGTGCTGGGATGGAAAGGACCCATCAGCACCATCAAATCCGACTCCTGGCCCTGTGCAGGACGTCCCAACTGTCCCACCCTGTGCCCAAGAGTATTGTCCAAACAGTTCCTGAGCTCTATCAGCTCTGCCCACTGCTCCTGTTCCAGTGCTCTGGGGGAAAAACCTTTTGTTGAAACCTAAACCTTTCCATAAATATCTAATTTTAATGACATTTGATGCAGCGCCGTCCCTGCTGTCGGTGCATGCTGAAAGCACAACTGACTATGCTTTATTATTTTTTTTATATGTTGTTTAATTGGCCTAAATAAAAGACTGGATAACGGGCATTGATTTAGGTTACTCAGGAAATTCCTGTAAATATAACAAATTTACACAGTTTACTGGCTATTGCATGCAGTCTCTCCCTGACAGTATGTGCATCACCCCGTGCTTCTCTGTGTGACAAACCATTACTGCAAAAGGGTTCTGCTGTGGGGAAAGGGCTCTTTAATGAAGCAAAATTGTAATGAGGTTTTGTGGCTGAAAGCTGAAGCTGAAGAATTCAGACCAGTAATAAGGTGTGCATTCTTGGCCACTGGAGAATTTAATATCTGAAACAATTTGCCTAGGGATATGATGAATTCTCTCTTTGAAAACTTAAATTAAGATGGGGTTATTTTTTTCTAAACAATCTGGTTCAACCAGAAGTTATGGTCTTAATGCTGGAGGTTCTGGTAGCAAGTACCTGACCCAGGTGATGCAGGAGCTCAGACGAGACGCTGCAAGTCTCCACTTGGGTGAAATAAAATGTTTTAAATGCTGTACTAAAGCATTGCTTACCTTCATGCTTTAAGGCTTAACTCAATCTTTTCTGCATGAAGAAGTGGGGGAAAAGTGAGAACAAATGGCATTTTCTGAATTTTTCTGTGATGTATTTTTACTTCTGTGTCTATTTCTCCAATAACTTCTCACTGACATTAAATATAACATGGCTTAAAGGGAATTGTCTCACCTTCAGAGAGCCTCCTGATCCCTTTTCTTGTGCTGGGGAATGGGTTACCGCTTGCCTTTGATGGAACACCAGTGCTAAGGGATAATTCACCAGGAAATACCCCAGGCCAAGCAATGAACTGCACAGCAGCCTTCTTTCTACTCATTTTCCTGCAAAAACAATCCTTGTGTGCTTAGATATTTAAGGAATGCACAATACAGTGGTGGTAGTGACTTTTGGAGCTACTAAGTATATTTTTCTTTTCTTCCTTTAGCATAGAGGGGAATTTAACACAAGCCCCTATGGTGGGCAGGGCAAAGACCTCCCCAGCTGGAGCAGGATTTCTCCTTCTCCTCCTGGCCTCTTGTAGGGGATCTGTGGCTGAACTTCAGTGACATCCAAACCACTGCTGCTTGCCCAAGTGGCTCCTGAACCCATGAGCCCCTGCAGGTGAGCTGGGGAGGGTATGGGCATGGTTTCAGCATCTCTGGGAACACCTGGGCTGGCAGGAGTTGTCAGGGCTGTCACCACAAGGGTGCTGAGCAGCCAGCAACAGGCTTGTGATGAGAAGGGAAAAAATAGGCAAGTAAGAAGAAGACCTTTGATGCAATCCCATAGAAATCACTCCTATAACCCAAGAGTACCCTACAAACTCTCCTAGCATTATATAAATCAACTAAATTAATCCAGCTTGTGATCTAGATGTAACCTTTTGCTCTTTTCAGCTGTTTCTGTACAAGGACCTCAAAGGAAAATGAAGATACAGGCCTGTATCTGAGGTCTACTTGACTTTTCTCTGTCTCTGTGATAGTGGTGAACGAATGTCTACAGGGAATGCCAAACTTCCTTGTGTTGTCTGTGAATAATGGGTCTTCTCTTAATACTCTGGAATTAGTAGGTAAAGAAGGAAGTGGGTTTTTTGGGACATAGATGTAGTGATTCCAGTATTTCCCATAATTTTACACTTAGATTTATTCAGTCAGGGGGTTTGATGAACCATCAGACCACATCCCCACAATGACATCAGTCAGACTCCCTCTCTTGTTCTAATAAATGTTGTTAGTTTTTTTAACCTGTGAGCAAAGTAGGGGTAGAGGAGAACTGAAATACCAATTTACTTTGTGTGAAAAGCAGGCAATGTCCAAGGAATAAAATACTGGAAAATCATTCTTTCATTTGTCAGCATGCTGAAGCCAGGATCCATCCTTTTGCCAATGCTAAATTATTCTTCATTATGTACAACACAGCTTCACAAATTATTGCTTTTTCAACCTTACTGCCCAGTAGTTATTGAAATGAACAGAAAAATTCATGCTCTCATTTACAAAGTTGCTCACTTTGGAGAAACAAATTTATTTACCAGCATGAGTTTTACTTTCTGAAGCAAAACCAGTACTTTGCTGAAAAGTGTTTTTGGGAAAACTGCATATATTTATGCACAGGGAGCTGTGTTTACTGAAAGTAGACAGGAAAATCTTCCTTACAGAGGTTCTCCTTACTGGTGGTGAGGCACAGACCTGAAAAGCTCTGGTGGATTGTGAGCTGGCAGCTGTGGAAGTTCTTACGTCCCTGTGCCTTAGTGGGTTTCATCAGCAGAGATGCACAGGGTGGCATTTGGAGAGGGTAGCTCACCAGGAGAGTGGGAATAATACCCTCTGAATAGGCAAGGAGGTGAGATTTATACAAGGAATTTCAAAGCCTGCAATTGAGGGCTACATGTAGGTAAATTTTGCTGGGCAGATGTTTCTTTTTTGGCCTGAGACACACACACACTTTACAATGCTTTGTGTTTGGCCAGTAAATTATTTAATGGAACAACCAGTAAATCTTCAGTCTCAGCCTTGACTCTGGCTCTGCTCTTCAAGCTCGTACTCACTCCAGAGCAAATGTTCCTGCTGACAAATTCACAGTGATTTTTCATGTTGTTGGCATGGTCTGGCACATTTCTTCAAGGAAAATAAATCTCAATATCAAATAGGGAATAGTCACCTAAGGAGGAACTGAGTAAAGGTTGGCTATTGGTTATTTGGGTGTACCTTCCTTCAGGGGAAGAAACTCATCCTTCTGTTTAACTCTTGAAAGATATTATTGACTTTAAATAGAAAGAAAAAACACTGAGAGCACACCACAATCTCCTGACAAATATGTAAAATCCTGTCTATTTGTATTCACAGAGCAGAGCTGGAACCAAACAGTGGATAAAGACCATCAGTAAACTTCCAGTAAATGAGGCAATGTGCAATGGCCCAGAATGGATGGGGATGAGCTTTTTAGCAGGGCTGGCTGTGATCAGACAAGGGGGGATGATTTGAAACCAAAAGAAGGTTGATAAAAGGAAGAATTTTTTTTTACAATGGCTCTTCCTTCCAATCCAAACTATTTTAGGACTCTGTAATTCCAAAGGGAATAAAGGAAGATGTGGCCCTGGGGTGCTCTGTAGCAATAGTAAACCCAATAATAAATTTTTAGGACTGGACAGGTGTATAACTGAGCCTTACCCCAGCACAATGACACCCAGGATGGAAACTGCTCAAAGATAGATTTGTCATATGGAAGTGGTACCCACCCCTCACAAGGAAATAATTTCCACTGCTTATCTACAAGCTCTTCTGCAGTGCTGGGTGAACTGAAGTCAAATATTACACTTTAAAAGACAATTACGTGTCTTTCACTTCCTCAAGTCCCTCTAAAGCCAAATAGTGCTATCTAATCTAAACCACCACAGCTCTTCTCCATCCCCTCAGACACATGCTGTGCATTACATTTCTGCAGAAATCCACTGCAGTCTGCTTCAGCAATCCCTTTGAAGTCCTTGGAAGCTTATCTTATTCCAGCAAGCAAGGGTGTGTCTCCAGGCCAGCTTGTGGGCGACCATAAAGCAGAAATTTATCCCAGAGGCCACAGGTGCCTCTCTGGGGATTTTTTTTTTCTCTGAGAATAAAGGAAATCTCCAGAAGTTACCCCAGAATAAAGTGCTGCTGAGTGGGAACGTAGTGTGAGTGTGGCCCACTGGGACTTAAAATCCTTCAAGAAAGCCCTGAAAATGGTCACAGCTGCCTCGTGACAAAACTGAGCAGGCAAAAAACAAAGTGGGGTTGGTAGGAGGCATCTGCCTGTCTCCCCTCCAAACCCCAGGTGCACCCACCAGCATCAGCCTTTCCCTGCTCAGCTCCATTCC
Source organism: Parus major (assembly GCF_001522545.3). Classification (NCBI taxonomy): domain Eukaryota; kingdom Metazoa; phylum Chordata; class Aves; order Passeriformes; family Paridae; genus Parus; species Parus major. The sequence goes on along the minus strand of NC_031775.1, from coordinate 29,710,796 downwards.
CACTCTCCAGAGGGTGTATGGACCCCGCTCCCCCTGCCTCATCACTGTTCTCATCCCCCTTTCCCAGTAACCACAAATACTTTACCTTCAAAAAAAAGCTGGAAAATGGTTTTAATGCCACAGGAGAAAATAAAAAAAAATAATATTAAAAAAATAAATAAAATCTGACATTAATCCTGAGATGAAAATGGTTGAGCAAGTATTTATGTTGATTTAGGGCTGTTCTTGTTACATTCTTGAGACTGGTGAGGTTATCTTGTAATCCATCTGAATTGCAGCTTGCGGCATTTTGAGCTAATTTTCAATTGTGCTGCATTTAACTATTCTTTACGTCCTTCTGCTTCCCAGTATTTGTGGAAAAACATTCATCAGGCTTAGGAAACCTAAGCCTACAGCCTCTGAGGTGTCTTTGCATCAAAAAAAATGGAGAAATAAGACAGAGCATTTCTTAAAAAGACAAATTTTGGGATCTGTTGAGATTTTGGATTCTGTTGAGAGGCGACACTTTTGCAGGGCTGGATTTTGGCAGGAGGAGGGTTCACTGAGCAGCTCCCTTTCTGTTTATTTTCTGAATGTTTTGAGTGAATGCATGTCTCTATAGATGTTTAGAGAGCAGCAGTGCTGGAGATGAGGTTTATTTATTCACAAGATATGTATCGTGCAAACAGCTGTGCACTGCTTCTCCTCACTGCTCTGGTGATGAGATTCAGCTCCCAGCCCACAGATCCCACAGGGAGAGGCAGCACAGCCCCCAGGAGCGGGGTCTGCAGTGCCTGGAGGCTCCTGCCTCTCCTCCAGCATCATTGGCCTTATCCCTTCCTGGAGCTCTGTGCTGCAGCCTGGAAAGGGGAGGAAAACTGGACATGACCCAGCACTCTCAGGGTACCCAGAGGAGCTGTGCCCCATCCCTGAAGTGTTCAAGGCCAGGCTGGACAGGGTTTGGAGCAACCTGGGACATGGAAAGTGCCCATGGCAGGGGAAGTTGGACTAGCTGACCTTTAAAGGTTCTTCCAGCTCAAACCATTCCATGATTCTAACACAGATATGAGGATTTTGGAAGACTTTTTCCCTCTGGTGAAGTTAATTCCCTTCTCCCACCATTCTCTCCTAAAAGAAGGGCTCTGAATGGGTGGCAAATTCATCAGAGTTTTGGATGAAGGGCATTAGGAGGTATTTTCTGCTGGGCCAGTTTGGTGATCTCAGCATCCAGGAAAAGGAAGCCTCAGCACCAAACCCAGCATTTAACATATCCAGTGACCAGATTTTCCTGGAGTACAAAGCAACTGGATGTCTCTAAGCACATGGGATCACAGCATCATTTTCTTCTGGGATCTGACACAAGTTGCTCCCTGAGGAAAGTGGGGATTAACCCCATTTTTCTCATGCCTCTGGAAAACACTCCTGGTCTGCTCCTTATCCCTTAAACCACCAGAAACCCGGGGAGTGGAGGCAGGAGTGAAGAAAGAAAGAAAGAAATCTTGTATTCCCCAAAGAAACCTTGTATTTCCCCATCGTGTCCAGTTTAGTGAGAGCACCATATGAGCACCTTCCTTTCCTCCTTCAGCTTCTTTCCCTTCTGTCCCTTCTCTTGACCCCTGGGCACTCCCCTGGATGGAAAGAGACCCATTGCTTCTAGTTGCTCCTGCCTGCTTGTTTGCAGAGACAGGGCTAAACCCACATTATTTCTTATCTGTCAATGATGTTTTTCCTGTTGAACACAATCACAAATGCTGCTCCTTTGCTTTTAGCTCAGTTTTTCACCACTTGTTCTTCCACACCCTCCCCGCTTTGGTTGTACCTGGCGATCACAGCAGTTTCTGTTTAAAATGTTTCAGTTTCTCTGTTTTCTAGAATTAGCCAGGAGCTTGTTGCTACATGTGGAGCAGGGTGGGACTGCTGATGGTTTTTTTTTTTTTATTTTTATTATTTTTCCCCTTCAGAAAGTAGACTGCTGAATGTAAGGCTTCAGGGAATAAAATTTACAGGAGAGAAATTGCCTTGTATGTTTTTAGGGCAGAGCTACCTCACTGGCCAACACAGGATTTCACCCTTTGCATGCCATGAAAAACTCTTTTTAGAGCTAATGCTTTCTGTAAATCTGGGATCAGTGTTTCTCCAGTTCCTCAGTCCTTACTGCTCTTTTCTTGTCCTCTGTGGCCAAAAATGAACTTGTTGCTTTCAGATGCGTTGCTGAATTGCTCTGATTTGCCTGTAAAAAGGCTGAATATCCCAGCAAAATTTGGAGCCCTGTTTAAAATATCGGTTTTTAAAGAGATTTTTGAGGTTTATCATTTGCATTTCCAATCAACATTATGGCCCTTTTCAAAAGACCTGCAAAATTTTGGGACCCATCCAGCTTGGGAAGGCAGGGAGAGGCCATTTGTCATGAAACCCCCGTGGAGGAAACCCGTGGGACAGGGCTGGGTTTACAGACAAATTAAAGAAGCACCAGGAATAAAAACCAGCAAAACCATTGCTGCACATCCTCACGGACCTGCTGTATTCCTCCCACTAGAGGACAGCAGCTGGGTTACACAGCCACCAGGAGCATTTCAGCAGCAGCAAGAATAAAACAGCCCTACCCTTCCTGTAGAAACTTGTTCCTTTCTAGTGGTTTTCACATAATGAATCCCAGTGAATATTTAACTAAGTCTCTCCTGTAATCAAGTTTCTGGCCTCTTTACTTGTACCCACAGTGCAAAACATTTCCTGACCCATTGAGTTCAGCAGGCCTGGGAGTCTCCAGCAGGATCTCTGCTCAGCTGGCATCAGGAGAGCAGCATGAAGGTTGTTGGGTTTTTCTCATCCAGCAATCACCAATGCAACCTTTGCTATCCTTTAAGAAATGGAATCTGACCTCAACATGGCTATCTAAATCAAAAGCAGGCCTTCTCTTCAAGCCCTGAAATATGGCTGTGTGTTTATACATAGATGAATATTCATTCATATGCATATGAATATTCAGTAATGTGAGTCTGGATTTCATGCAAAGCAAGCTTCCCTGCAACCCTTCATTTAAAACAAAAAAGGATGAAGGAGAAAAGGGTGTTTCTGGGTCTGTGGGAGCAGGGAAAAAGGACAGTTTGGATTTGTGTGTGGGAAACCTTCCTGTGACTTCGGTTTAAGGAACTCCCCATGCTTGTATCAAATTGTCTTTGGACTTCATCTGCCTGACCATTACCTTCCTATCCCATGTTTGGAGACTGGAGCTTGTGAATGTGGCTACAGAGTTAACAAATGAGGGCTGTTAAACCTCCATGCATCTCTGTTTATGTGGAGACTTTCTTGGGCAGATCACTGGCTATTCTCCAACGCAATCCAGGGTCTCAAGTGAGATTGTGGGTACCACAATCACCTGGCAAAGTGGAGGAGGAGGTAATCTTCCAGTGGGGGCTGGGGCTGATGAAAGGCATGGCTTTCACTGAGAGACATAAAAGAAGAATCAAATTCTAGGAAAACTATGGTAGGAGATAGGGAAGGGAAATTATGTCCAAAGGATGGGGAGAGGAGAAAGAATATTAACAGCCTGGAGAATGCTGACTTGAAAGACGTATTGAGGGTTAAGAAGAATGAGGCAGTGAAATGACTGTAGGCATTTAGTCCTTTATTACCCAAGGTGGGAAGTAGAAGAATTACTTTTATTTTATATTTTTAACTGCTACAGAGTGACTGTGCCTGCCTGTGTCTGCACCTGGGCCTGTGGGAGAGCAAGCTGGAAATGCAGAGCTTGGCAGTGCAGCAGAGGATTTGGGAAGCAGGAGGGATCTGTTGGGATTTGGTGCTGTGGGACAGCTGGGTCACAGGACCTTGCCCAGAAAGTATAGAGTGCCCACACTGGGGGTCCCTGTCTTCCAGTTTCCTGCTCCTTCCAGGATTTAAACTGTAATATGAACCCTGGTGTAAGGCTGACTTCACACCTTCTGCTCTGAGGCTGTGCCTGGAAGTTGGAGCACCTCTGCTGAACCCTGTGGTGTCACCAGGGAGGAATCTGATCTGATGGAACACTGCAGGGGAAGCTGCCACAACCACCAGCTGGTCCAGTGAGACACAGGGCTCCAGTAAAACAAACCAGCGGGTATTGATCAGCTGCAAACAGAAATGAGAAGTGCTTGGGCCAACAAGCAAAATATACCCAAGTTCTGTAACAGAAGGAGAAATTTTCTTTGCAGCCTTTGTCTTCTGGTTTTTACAATTCTGGCTGTGTCTTGCTGTGCCCTGCTCAGCACTCAGAAGGAGTTTATTCACAGGGTTTCTCTGCAGTCTGCTCTAAAGGAGCTCATTGCTAAATGATCTTCTCCAGTGGATGTTGCTTTCCACCCTTTTAGAAGTGATACTCTTCCCCGAGAGCCAGGGATGCTCTACCAGGACAGTGTGTGACAAATTCTTTATGAGGGAACACATAATAAATTGAGGATTTTCTTTTATTTTGATTATTTAGTATTCAATATTTGCATTATGGAAGTGCCTGGAGGTTCCAGCTGAGATCAGTGTCCTATTGTTCTAAGCCATGCATAAAAACATGGTGAGAGATGAGGAGCTTACCATCTAAAGAGATGAACTGGATAAGGGGTGGGAGACAGGAAGCATCTATTATTCTCATTTCATAGCTGGAGAGCTTGGACACAGACAAATTAAGTGCCTTTCCCAGGAAAGCCAATGGAGAAGGGCAGAAATCATCGAATGTCCAGGATCCCAGTGTAATACCCTGCTCAAAACACACCACATTTCCTGTTCAAATATATCTCACAACACTGTAATGAAAACAACAAATATTTGTTTGGAATATTTTCCTTAAGACACAGAAAATGAGAGGAGCAGCAGAAAGGTTACATGGCTATGAGGCATAACAATCCAAGGGGAGTGTTGATACTCAAATGCCATTACAAGACATTGGCACAGCAGCAGTGAAAATAAGATTTTTTTCTCAACTGCTTGGCCTTAGTGCCTGAAGAAGTATTTCCTAGAATATTCAGCTGTTCATAATGCAGAGAACAATCAAAAATTGTTAGACAAAATCAATTAATTTGCCCCCTTCTCTCTAGCTTAACCAAAATGAGGTTTTCTTGTGTGATAAGCACCCCTCAATGGGTTAGGAACTGCAGCCCCCTCTTCCCATACACATTTTGCTGCAAAAGAAATCGGTAGCCCATCTGCTTCACACTTTCATGGATAATTATTGGATATATTTGCATTAAAATAATTAATTGTTATCTCAGTTTGTCAGTTTAACAGCATCTTGAAGTGATACCTGGTGAGAAGCAGTGATGGAAGCTTCTCTGTTGTAGCTTTTATTTTAGAATAGGGTTGTTTTTGTGTGAAATGACTTTTCCCTAAGACACTGAAAAATCTATAGAGAAGCTCTGCCTGTCTTTGAAAAAAAAAATAATCAAAAGTGGGTTCCTATGATTTGGTACCCTAAAAAAGTTCGAAGCTGCCCAGAAAGAGAACCATAAACACTTTGGAAAACAGGTAAATATTTTAGCTGGCAATGTTTGGGTGTAGACACTTAGCTCTGGAAGAACGTTAAAGGGAAAAAAAAAAAAAGAAAAAGAAAAAGAAATCTTAGACAAGCATTTAATCATATCTAGCATGGGCAGGAGAAATTTTTGGATGGGACAGTTGGAATAACAGGGAAGAAATGCTGATTCCCACTATCTTTCATGGAGAAAACCCTCGGTGATGTGTGTGGTTGAGTGTGGATCTAGAGGGTTTCTCCTCATAGACCTCTAAGACTTGAATATGTGGCTTTTATTTTCTTTCATTTTTTTCCCCCTGCATTTTATTCCTATTTTCATCAGTTAGAGCTGTGCCGTGTGAGCAGGTCCTGCAGCTGGAGGATGGATCTGTGCTGCAGAACTTGTTTCCCCGGGGTACCCATGGCCTCCCCTGCCATCTGTCTGCTCCGTGCCAGGAGCTGGGGCTCTCTCCTGCCTGGAATCCCACGGAGGAGCCGCTTCCCGAGGAGCCCTGGCTGCCCTGATATCTCCAGCACTTAAAAGAAATGTCAGAGAGTCCGCAAGGGTTAGAACTGAGAGTGCTCAGAAGCTGTGCGCTGCGCTGTTTTCCGAGGTGACTTTTCCCACATTTCTCGGAGGCGCTGGTTGCCCATCTCACCCCATCTCCCCGCAGACACGAGCTGTTTGTCACCTGCTGAACCTTCTGCCTTCATCCCTCCGAGCTGGGCTTTCATGGACGAGCCGGGCTCTGCTGGCTGCAGCCCAGGAGCAGCCTGAAGCCAGGCACAGCTTCCCCTTCCCCTGCCAGGTGAAAGATGCTGAATGAATCCATCTCCTCACCTCTGCGTGCCCCTGGCTGGGGATTTGGCTGAGCCCAGCTGTGCCCTCGCCGCAGCTGGAGCAGGGCTCGGACCCTGCCCCTGTTGAACATTAACTGCATCCCTGCCTGCGTGCACAGGGACCGGAGTTGGGCTGACAGCAGCGACAAAGAGCTGGCAGGGCTGAAAGATTCAATTTAACTTTCTTTCTCCTCCCCCGCTTCCATATGCGAGGGCACACAGCGCTGTTCCTGCTTTTGAAACTTGAGGGGCAAAGGAGCATTGGTGTCCTCATTTTCCTTCCTCCCTATTGATGTATCATTGCCAGGATGAAAAAGGACGTCTCAAGAGCTTTTGAAAAAATGGGTGACTACTCAAGACATTTTATAAAGGAGGAAGAATGGGAGAGAAAATAGGACTCGGTAGGGGGTAGAAGGAGCCTGAATGTGTGCCTTGTCTGTCTATTCTCTCGCTTGAAACCTGGAGCTGTTGTTCCTATTTCAGTTCAAACTGTCACCTTTAGTTCATGATGGCTTTACTGCCCTTGCTCCTGAACCTCAACAGATTGGGGCTTATTTACCTATTCACACTCTGCTGTGGAACCTCATTAATAGGCTTATTAGCCACACCATTCACGTGCAGGAGGGCTCACAGAAAAGATCCCAGCCACTTTGAGAGGAGGAGGAAAAAACTGTAAAGAGATTATGCTCTCATTCAGCAGCCTAACTGCTATGAAAGGCTCCCTGGGCCCACTGAGATCTCTTGAAGCCTAAATATGATGACAGAATTGATCTCCCCCCACCACCCCTTTAATTCCAAACATGCTTCTGCTTTTCTCAGATTGAGGAGCTGGGCTGTTGTGGGCCACTTTAGGAGAATGTGGCTCATGTAAGAGAAAAGGCTGCTATTGATAGACTGCTATCTTTTCATCCTCCAAAAGAATAAATTCTGACAAGTGCTTCCAGACCTTGGAAATAGGTGTTCTGATTTGTCATTTTTAGTGGAATGCTTCCTTTTCTTTCAGAGTATCCAAAGATATCGATGAATGGGGAAAGGTATTGCAGCTTCCTGTGCTGGACAATAATTTATGTGAGAATGTGTTAACAATGTTTTCAATGGGCAATGGACATGCCTGATGCTGGGAAAATTGGATCTTGACTGTGACATTTCAGCTTCTCAATTAGAACATTCAGATGCCTGTTGCTTTAGGAACAACAACAACAAAAAAAATACTAAACCTGTGTTTTCAATCAATTACAAATTTGTCTGCCATCCTTGATAAAGACTGTGGTAGTGGTGGGAAAATACATGCTGGGAGGTAAGTACATATCCTACAGAAAACTTGTTTTCAAGTTTTTGGTGCCTAGTTGTGTTACACTATGATGTGTGGCCTCAGTCCTTGAAAATCTCCTTGATCAATACCGCACACAACATATAAAATGTACAGTAGAGCTTAAATAAAGTAACATTAAATTGATCAACACTGATTAAATTTGAGGCAACAACCACTTATTGATTTTGTTGTCAAGCTGACTCTACACAGACTCCATGTCCAAAACCTTTTAGTTGTATCTAAAGCGAATGTTTTATTAGGCAAAGACCAGGCTAAGCTATATTGAATTCTGAATACCTATATTATATAGTTTTAGATCTGTGTGACCAAACAAATGATGTTTGCATAACTTTCCGACAACTTTTCCCATTTGGGCACCACACAGACAGGTATTAAAAGTGCACTGTCAGACCAATTCACGGGGCAGTTGGAATCGGGCTTTGAACTGAGAGGCTCCTGAGGGTGATTTCTGGAGCGGGCGTTATCCAGCCATCCTCTCTAGATGGAACTGGCCACGGGCCAGCCATGGCTTCTGAGCCCGAAACACTTCAGGAGAGGTTTCGGGGACCTCTGCTGAGCTGGTACCATTTCTGTGTGAGGATGCAGATGCTGCCCAGTGCCGCGGTGGCGGTGCCGCAGCCCAGGCTCAACCACTGCGGCGGTACTTGCCGCGCTCCCCATCTTTCCTTTCCAAGCCGCTGGAAAACTTTCAGCGGCGGGACCGTCCCGGAGCTGTGCGGGGTTCCTCCCCGGCAGCCCAGCGGTGGCTCTGGGACGGGCTGTCCCGCTGCCCCGGGCAGGCAGCGGCCGGAGCGAGGCGTCCCCTGCTCCGCTCCTGCCCCTCTCCGGTGCCAGGACCCTCGGGCAGGGTGGGGGCTCCCGGCCGAGCACCTCCGAGGGCCGGGCGGGGGAAGGGGCTCGGCGGCGATTGGCAGAGCCCGGCAGCGCCGTCCAGGAAACGGCTCGGGTTGCAGCGGGGGGAGTGACCGGGGGAGGAGGAAGGAGCCGGAGGAGTGCGCCGAGAGGGGGAAAGGGGGGAGAGAGACAGAACCCACCTCCCACCCGAGGGGGCTGTCGGCGTGACAAAGCTGCGGCGGCTCGGGGCGGGCGGCTGGATGG
>NC_031775.1:29656388-29701605 GCF_001522545.3 Parus major | reverse complement strand
GGGCTGGGGGTCCCGCCGCCCTCCAGCGCTCCGCGGGGCTCGGGGGTGCCCGGTGCGGGGCTCGGGGTGCCCGGGGCAGGCTGTGCCGATGCGAGGCTCCGTTTTGCTCCCCGGTGGAGCTGCGGGTCGGTCTGTAGTCCCCGGTCGGCGCTGCGGTGCGGGGGGAAGCCCGAGCAGCAGCGCTGTTCCCCTGCCTTCCCCGCATCCCCGTGGGTGCACGGGTGTGTTTGGGGATGGCTCCAGCGGTGACAGCGGGACGGGCAGCACGAACCGAGGAAGGGGGCTCGGTCCCGGAGGAGCAGCCCCGGCTCGGAGCCCGGTCCTGCCCCGCCGTGCTGCGGGAGCGCGGCCGCGGGGCACAACCGCCCCGGCTGAGATAAGCGCGGAGAGAAATCGTCAATGAAATATATATTTAAATGCAAAACGGCCCCTTCAAACTGGGACCCATTATGCGTTTGGTGTGAAACGCTATCAACATTTAAAACTTCATTGTCTCCTTTGTACCAAATCCCTGTAAATCTTCCACTAGCCTTTTCTCATTTTCATCTGAAAAGCCTGTTTGGGCTGAATAGACAGCAATCAGCAGCCTCTGGACTTCTCCCGCTCTCTGGAATGTCAATTAAAATGCAGATTTTTTTTCCCCCCCCTCCCCAATCTCTTGGTGGCAAAAGACTTGAGAAAAACAAGATAGTCCTGGAAAGCAAATGAAAGAAGTTCAAACAATGAAAAAGTACTGAAGCTGCCAGCCGGTTCCCATTAGTCCTCCAGAATTAATGTTTAATAGCTGTGATGCTCAGATTTGCTTGGAGATTGAACCCTGCTGAAAAGTCTTGTTAGATATATGTGTGTATATGTATTTTTATAGACGGATGTATGGTTCTGCATTTTCTGTCTGTACAGAATTCCTCTCTCCGTGGAATTTTGTATGTATATAAAGCTTATTAGCTTTAAAGCTTCATCTACCTGGATGTTTCTGATGAAGCTACTGGGCTTTTAGAGCGCTTGAGGTTTCTTTGTGGAGGGAAGATGCATACTTCACTCAGATTTTGCTATTCACCGCCTGACTGAGAAAGATGCTGAAAAGTTCTACCGTGAGCAATGTATTGATTTGATTAACATACTCTACAAATCGTGCTGTCCCTGGGGAGTGATAAACATCTTATAAACAACAATGCAAGTAGATTAAAAAGAACACTGAGCATTGAATTTAATTAATGCCACTGCTGAACAAGTACTACTTGTTTGTGTGTGCGAGTGTGTTTAAACTGAAGTACAGCTTGGAGGAATTTGGTTGGGCTCCCAAACCAGTCTGCTTTCCCATGCTTGTCAGTTTGGCAAAGAAAATTTGGGCAGGTATGTGACGAGGTGAAAATTGACTTGATGAGCGAGTGGCAAGGAGAGCCATCAATCATTGGGGGCTGACAACTCCTCCCCAAAGTGTAGGCTGAGAAGAGAGACAGAGTTCCCTTTCAAGGGGAAAAATAAACACTACGTGTGGCTTTCACTGAGTCTGAGACTCCAGGAGGGATTATGGTATTGTAGTCAGGAAGCCAGAATTGTGGAGGCCAAAAAGCATGCTGGGGCTGTGTTCCAAACATTGAGATAGAGGTACATAATTATCCAGCACAGGAGGTCTTTCCAGGGACTCGTCCCCCAGCAACTGTGGCAATTAAACTATGAGAAGAATTTGGTTTCGTTTCATCTTCGCTGGACTCCACTTCTTTTGGGAGAGGGCAATCCTTGAAGCCTGTTTGCTGTCCTGGTGGTAAAGAGTGGTTTGGCTCCATGGATGGGTGCAGAGCTTTGGTTTTTGTGTTGTTGCACCTTCACAAGCCAGGATTTTGAGTTTGCTGCTGCTCTGTGGATGAAGAATCCCTTCTTTATGCCGGCAGATGTTGAGGTGCGGGAGCCAACAAAAATCTTCAGGTGAGGAGATGCATGGCCAAGCAGCCCCGTGCCGAGCTTCAGGATTTAGGATGAGGACAGGAACCACAAATGTGCTTTCAGTGGCGTTTAATGTAGTCTGAAAATCTGAAACTGCAGGAATGTCAGTGGAATTAATGCTCTTGGAGTCTGAAATACATGCTGGCGTTCTGGTATGTTTTCTTTCCGCAAAACCGTGATAGGATTTTGCATTTATCAACACAGACTTTAATCGGAGTTTACAGGATGATTTATGGAAATTAAATCAGCATTACATCCAGGCTGTTGATTAGGGGTTTCTACCCACTTTGCAGCTGGATAAACTGAGCTGCAGGGCTGTGGAGGTGGGCAGCGGACCTGGGCGGTGACATCCATCCAGGGGGGTTTGCTCCAGACACAACCTGGTCCCAAAGACAGAGCCCTCTTCAGCTCTACACCTGCTCTGTGCTTATTTAGAGAATGGCTGGGCAAGCTCTTTGCAAATGTTTGTGCAGTGGTCTGGTGGTGTTTTCACTGGAAATTTAATGGTAGTTGCTAGCTTGTGGTCTGGGATGCTGGAGCCAGGCTGGAATCTCTACAGGAGGGACAGGGCTTTGAGGTGATACCCACGGAGGTGAAAAAAGCTTACCCTGAAGTAGCAGGGATTCACCTGGGATAACATGTATTAATTTTTTTTCCTCGAGTGACTTCTTTATGTCATCCAAAACCTGTTCCTACCAACTCCAGTTACTGGGTAGAGTACCCAAGGCAAAAGATGCCTCAACAGCATTTGTGAACTTTGTAGCAGCTAGCACAAGGCTAATAGTCAGAATCAACTTTTTAAGTGGTTGGCTTTATAAAAGGAGAATTTGTGTTCCTGTTTCTGCATGCTGAGGTACAACACCAAATCCCAATGACAAGGAGTTTGGAGAAGTTTGACTTCAGAGCCACGCTCCCTTCCTTTTTATTTTTTTATTTTATTTTTAAATTTTCAAGTGTTGAGGGCAGGAGGGAAAAAGAGGTTTTGTGTTATTTTTTCCCCTTCCAGACAAGAACTCTCCATATTTCAGTTGGGTTTCATCACATCTAAGATGAATCATTGACCAGATTAGAACAATTGCTGCAGTTACTTGTTTTATCCATTTACTGAGGTTTTACCGTCTTTTATTTCTGAAGCGGAAAATCAGGTCTAATTTTCTGCTTGAGCTGTTAAATCACCCTGTGAGGAGAATGCTCTCCTGACCCTCACCTGGCATCTCTGTGTAGAGGCAACAGGGTCCCCTGAAGGGAGTGCCAGTTCCTTTGGTGCCACTTCTCTGTCAGACCATGCCTGGATTATCACTTATCTCCATCCATTTAAACTTGTTTTATTGTGAATAAAATAGACTTCCCCCCACCCCCCCTTTTGAAAAATATATCTCAATAAGCATTATTGAGAGACTGAGGAAAGAAAAGTTTGTGCACACAGCTTGGCATGTATGGATGCAGAGTGATGCTGGGCAGGTCTCCTGTGAAACTACAATCTATGTCATATTTTTATATAGATTTTAATTGTCTGTAATGCAGTGTAGAAAACCAATATCATTGCAAAGACTTGAGCCTTTCACCTGTCCAGGACTCAGGGGATTCCAAAGGACACCAAACTGAGCCAGAAGAAATTATATCCTTGGGGGAGCTGGAAGTCCTGAGTTGAAATATTCTTACAGATTTTTCCAAGCCTGAGGAGTATATTTTTCAATTTTACTTGTGGAAAATTACTGGATTCCTGCAAATTCATCTGGCTGCAGAACTGCTTAGGTGAAGGAATGAAAAACAAGGCAAACTTACATAAACTTTCAAACAATAACAAGAATATAATTTGTATAATTGTGGTAATTTTGTAGCATTACAGGTTATGTGCCTGCACATGTGTGTGCCCCTCATTTTTGAAATCCTGTATGTTTTTCTGTCAGTAAAATAGCTCTCAATATGTGCTGAGAAGTGATTTTGTGAAAACAAGGAGGACTTGGTTACGCCTCAGGTGATGATGGAAACTGCTAACAGAAGATGAAAAGTCACTCACTTTTCACATATTCTTCAAGCTGGAAAACTATTTTTCCCATCCTCCTCCTCCCCTCCCTCTCACCTCAGCTCTGTTTGAGGCTTTATGAAGGTTTTTGGTTTGTGTTTGGAGATGTTTTTGCTGACAGTGTTAAATCTCTCTCCTCCCTGCAGCAGCAGCCGTCGTTCCAAGGGAGGAGGCATTACCCTGGCCGAAGGCACGGCTTTCTCTCCATGCTTCTCTAGAGGTGTTCAGATGGGATTAAAGTCCACATGGAGATATGGAAATGGACCAGGAATTTACTCTAAAAAGATGGTCAGCTGGGATTCGGGTTGCCTTATCTGCCTGGTGGTGGTCACCATGGCTGGACTTTCCCTGGCTCGACCTTCATTTAATTTAGTTGTTGAAGACACCACGGTGGAACCCGAAGGTAAATCGCTCTAGAATACTTAATTCTTTAAAAGAAGTTAATTTTAAGTGGACATCTGAACTAGAAGTCAACATCTTTCCATGTGCTCTGGTAAATCTAAGGCAAGTAACAGACCAGCCCTGGAGAGTTACGGTTTCTGACTTCCCCCGCTCTCGCCTGGGCTGTGTTTGTACAAGCGTGCGTTTGTTTATTCTTGTGCAAGCCAGTGGTGTCAGTGATTTCACTTGGGACTGTCATCACGTTGTATAATCAAAGTGTACAGATGGAAGTTTTCAGGAATGGGTCTTTAAGGAAACCAGTCTGTGACACTTGGGTGCTGCTATGTGTTGCTGTCTCGAGGAACCAGGTGGATGAGTGGCTTTGGGGTTGTCTTAACCTGAGGAGTCCAGAGAAAAATGAATCTCAGTAGTTTTTATTTGTGAATGTTTAGTTTTGCCAGGCACTCTGCAAAAATGCTGTTGCAGCTTTGTTGGTGTTTGTACTCAGGACAAACTTCCCTGATGCTGTTAATATCCAAGCACAGTTGGTGGTGCCGTGTCTGGATCACAAGTCCTGGAGGTGTAAATGTGGAGATCTCAATGGAAGGGCTGTACTTTATTGCTGGGAGAGCAAAGGCCAGTCTAGACCTTCACATTCAAAGAGTTGTTTTGATAAAATCTCCTATTTTGAGTCTGCACCTGTTGGTATGTTCTTCTAGGTTTCTCTGTTCCTGAAGCTCTGCAAAGTGGTTTTCTTCTCTGGAGAGCTCAGGGGTGGCTGCTTTTTCATTGTTGTGAGCTGATTGTATTGGAGCATGATTTTACTGCATTGTGCTGGGTCATTCCTGCTCTCTGAGCATCAGGGGGAGGAAGTGAGGCTTCTTTCCTAAGTTTCTATCTGTCTTTTGGAGGAGTGATCACAGCTCTAATAACTCAGCTGTCAAGCTGATCTAATAGTCCACAGAGCATTTCTGACCTGGCAAGCCTGCTGCAGAGTTTGGCCTTTACACATCCTACTACTCATGTCCATGGATGCAGTTTCGTTTTTATTTAATAATTCTTCATGCAAAACTTGTTTCTACCCGCTGCCTCTAAAAATAGACGTCACCAGCTAACGCATTTTTAGAATCTGCTCCAAGTACATTTTTATTGATGGCAGGGGATGAACTATTTAGAGATGATGAGCCCTCTTCCCTAGCAAGCATTGCTGAAAAAAATTCTCAAGGAACAGCAATATTGCCATTTGTCAGCCACAGACATTATGGGTAGCAAAAATGTTTGAGTTTTTTTTTTCTTTTGAAGGTAACCTGAGATTTAAAAAAAAAACAACATGCCCAACTCTTGTTGCCACTTACTGTATGATTTGTTAATTGAACATCTGGTGCCTTTTTGGCTTTTCAAAATCATGAATAATTCTGGTTTAAGACTAGCTTTGTTGCAAGGTCCCCTAGTTTTAGGGTTAAGTCAGAAAGAATGTGATTGAAGATTGGTGAAATGTTTTATGGGAAAAAGAGTAATATTTTTTGAATGGTGACTGATAACTTTTTAACTTTCCAGGGAAAGAATAGCTTTTTTTATTTATAAAATACAGTTTGAGAATATGTCTCTTACACACTGAATATTTAGGGGGTGGAATCTGGGTTTCATCAAAGCGTAAATTGTTAAAAAAAATTTAAAACTTCTTTCCTGGGCAGGAATGTTACTGATGTGAAACAATTTTAGATGTGAGAACCCAAATCATTACCAGAAACTAGAAAAAAAAAAAATCAGAAAACACTTCTAAGTTAATGGCATAATAAGAGTTTTTATGCTGCAGAATACAGGGAATTGTGTGGGATTTATATCTGAGTTTTGGGAAATAAAACCTCCTGTGTGTATTTCGTTAAACCCTTTGATATTAAAAAACAAACTAAAAGAAAACCAAGTTTTTACACAGTCACCTTCTCCAGGTACTATCACTGCCACCCACAAGCTCTCCAAGCCCAGACCAGAAAAATACCCTTCAAAAGAACTCCTCAAAGACAAAGCAGACTTCTTTTCTAATGTAGTAAATGCCAAAACGTCTTGGGCACAGCTAATTTGGGGGGTCAGGTGCTCTAATAATGTGAATTTTCAGTGGGGCTGCTGCCTGCAGTCATTAGAGCTATGACATTTCATGCCAGCTGAGAAGGTCGGCAGGGCCGTGACCTTTGGTGACACTCACTGATCTGTTCCTGAGTCTTCCTTCATGGACATGCCCTGAATTCTCTGTTTTTATGTATTTATTTTTAATACAAGGTGCTTGTATCGTTATTGTTTATCATCTTAGTGACTCAGACTATTGAAAAAGCTGTACATAACATTAACAGGAATTGAGATTTGTTCCTTTGGTTCTAACAGAGAAAATACTTTCTCTCAGCTATATGTAACTTTAGGGACATTTGCAATAATTTTCTTCAGAGTATCTGGGTATGTATAAAAAATACTGAAGTGTGTGCTTTAGTTCAAGCAGTATTTATCTAGGAGGATGATCAGCTGCAGGGATATGTGCACGATGTCGTGCATCAAGGTGCTGTCAGTCAGTCCTGAGTAAATAAATATCCCTCAGGGACCATTGGGTATTACTCTGGTCCATGTGAAAGTGTTTACACTGAAAATGGCATCTTGATCCGTTGTGAGTGATAATGTGGGTGCTCACTGGGGATCCTGAGCGTGCTGGATCTCACTTGTGGTGCCTTATTCCCAAGCAGCGATGGTGAAACCTGAGCCTGTTGCGCTGTGTGAGCACAAACAGGACCTGTAGGACTTCTGTGGGGACTGACAGCTCTCAAGTTATATCTCACTGAAGTGTTTACATACATGTTTTTTTGTCCTAGGGAGCAGAAAGACTTTTTCTGCTTCAAAATATTTAGAAATAAGCCTCCCCCAGCGTGTACAAAGGCACCATTCTCTCAGCCTGTGTGTGCCCAGGCCTTTGATGGTGGCCAGCGTTTCACAAGGGCTCTGACCGCACACATGGGTTGAAGGGCTACTTTGTGAACTGAATAATTAGTTTAGACATATATTTGATAAATAGTGAGCTCTCCCTTGACCTCCTCTTGCCCAGGCTGTGTGTTATCATCCTGCTGGGTAGCTAATTTGGTCTCTTTCCCAATGCCTTGACGCCGTCCTTGGAGCACCCACTCGGAGCCCCCGCCCGGTGTGGTGGCAACGTTTTTCAGTTCTTTTGATTTAGGTCAAATTTCAAAGGATTAATTTAAGCTTTCCACGAGGGACAGCCTATTTCTGTGTCCTGTGGAAAACACAATAGCTCAGAATGGTTCCTATATTTGGGAGGTTCCCAGGAGCAGCAAGGAAGGGTAGAGATCCCCATTAATAGGTGATGTGTGCTTGTGGTGGGAGTGAGTGACGAGTTTTTCTTTGGGATTTAATCAGTCATAGCCACTTGCTGACACTAAACATCCAAAAATCAGTATGTCCAGCACACTGCTTTCCTTTCTGCAAAAATGTTGAGTCATATGAGCAACGTACCTTCATTTTTGTAAAAATGTTGGCAGTGCTTACAGGTTAATGTCACCTGTGGTCACAGTGGTCAGCACTGGAGATCCTTCTTCAGCCTCTGTGACCTGCCTGGGTCAGGATGTGTGGTTTGTCAGGTGCTCCAGTGTGTGGAGAAGGGATGCTGTGGTGGTGGGATGTCCCCTGTCCCACTCCTGATCCTGGGGTGTCCCCATGGGTGCTCTGCAGCCAGTGCCACCCTGCTGAGAGGTCACAGGGCTGGGGGGACCCTGCACATCCAATCCATCGTTTTCCTGGGACAGAGGTGGTGTGGAATCACCAGAATGCTGCTTCTAGTTTGGCAGGAAAAAATAAAGCTAATGGTTCACCCAGGGCTCCCTTCTGACTGTTTTGTTTTGGCTTTTTCTTTCTTAAACAGCGGCTTTGATATCTGCAAGTTAAATTAAGAATTCAAACCCATTACTTAATTCAGAGTCAGCTTTATCTTTTTAATTTATTTTCCTTTTCATTTTATTTCAAGGAAGGGCAATTATTAAAGCCCATTATGGAGGAATGTGACATCCCCACAGCTTCGGGTGAGGGCTGCATGCCCTCTCAGGGATCCGGTTCAGTAAGTTATTTGGCCCAGTACAGGATTTGCTAGCTGAGATTCTGGGGAATTGTATAAGCAGCCAGATTAAATCAGTCTTAATGTGTCCATTCTGTGTTTAAAATCTGCAGCCCTTTAGCAGGGACATGGTCTTGAGCTTCAAACTAATTGGGCATGGGTAGGGTTGTTATTTCCAGTCTGTGTTGATGAGACTCTGGGAGTCAGTAGTCTCTCAGTGTGGATACTATTTTGCAAAGTAGCAGAAATAATTGCATGTTTTAGGCTTATCTGCCATACAGTTGAAGCTTTTTGAAGGGGTATAATAATTATTAACTTTTAGGGATTTGATTCCTTTAGTGAGGGTCTGGTTTTGGATTTTTTGGTTCTGTTTTTTTTTTTTTAGCCAGAAAACTTTCTAAGATGCTGAGCTGTGAAGTTTTTATTCTTTTTATATATATTTTTTTTAAACCCCAAACCTGTGGCCGACTCCAATGAATGCATAGTTTCCTAATGTTAAAACAGTTCTTTGGCAGGGAAATAGCAACAAATTTCAGGCCATAGCAACTTTTTTTACAGGCAAGTTTGAAACCTCTGAAAGCAGAATTTACAATGAAAATGCTGACATCTCCAGTTATGCAAGGCTGTGTATGCATGAGACGATGGACTATTGTGGAGTTTCAATAATACCCATAGCATCGCTCTTAATGAGCTTATTTCTATATCCAGCTTCACTAGAAATGATCTTTAAATGGCTTTAAACAAAAACATTCAAAGATCAGTGTTTTCTTGAAATGACTAGTTTAGGATCAGATGGGAATGCTAGAAAAATACTATGTCTTTTTCTGCCATTTATAGAGAAAAACTCCTTATTGGAAGTGTCAGGATTTTAAGTGTTAAACATTTTGAGACTCTTCAAGATTGAAGCTTTAGAGTGAAAAGAGACTTTCTTCGAAGCAGCGCTCCTGAGCAGTTTAAATCTTGTGTTTTTAGAAGAACATCACCCACTTTGGCAAGTTATGTCTTGTCTGAGTGTAATAGCACACCTGGTTTGACTAGAAGGGAAAATTTATTTCAGTGTAGTTAAATAAGTGCAAAATTCAGGCTGAAAAGGGACCATGAATCCCAGCTGGACAAGTGGGAGCATCTTCTGCAAAGGACAGTGATTTGTGTTAGTGGTGGCGGTGGGAAACAGGGCAGTATTTGGTTTGGCACAGAGCCTGTCAGTGTAAAATCATCCTCTGAGCAATTTGGGGACTGATTTGGAGCTCAGACCTTTGAGTTTAGGTTCAGCATGTTGCAGTGTGTGTTTGCAGTGGGGTTTTTTTCCAGGGAGCTTTGGCACAGCGTGCTCCCCAATTCTCAAACGCCATCTTGCAGTACCAGGGACTAAACTGACTTTCAAGCTGATTGAAAGAGAAATTGGAGCAACTGAGCAACTTTGGAGTGACTTTGTAAGAGTCAGATCTTAAATAAGGACCAGATTTGCAGGAGTGCAGCAGCCAACAGCTCCTGTTATAATTACGAAACGTGCGCTGGGAGTGCCGGGGCTGTTCTGGAAGTTTGGCCCTTCGGGTTTCACTCGGAGCTGGGAGCGTCAGCAGAACTCTCTTGGCATTTGCTCCTTGGGGACTGTGCTTCCCAAGCAGGACAGTTGCAAAACAAGAGAATTCTGTGAGAGAAGTGGATTTTTTTTTAATGTGGATTTTTTTTTAAGTGGATTTTTTTTTAAGCTGTCAAAACCAGCTTATAATTCGTAAACCGATTATGTATGTCTCCAGATTGTCCTTTCTCATCTCTTAATTATCGCTGGTGGTTTCTTTGTTTTGTTTGCTTTTTTTTTCCCCCCCAAAGAACCCTTTTGTTAATGGATTTGTTTTTCCTGGATTTCTGAGTGTCAGAGTACCTGATACCAGGATGTGTCTTGTGGGCTTCATTTTCTGCTGGTTCAGGTTTTTGTGCCTCTTGTCACCACACAAATGCCATTATCCATATCAAAGAAAGGGACAGAAAATTGAATTCTATGGTGCTGCTTTATTCACTTGCTGTGCTGTTATTATTTTAATTGTATTTTTAAACTGACTGTAAGTGAAAGCATTTGGTGAACCCCAGTGAAGCTGAGGAGTTGAGACCTGACCTACTTTCATTCCTCTCCTCACACGTTGCAGGTTGTGTGTAATTATTGCTTTTCCTCCTCCACAAAAGAACTGGCTCATCAGTTTGGGACATTCACCGTGTCAAGCAAAGCCACAAGAACTGGGAAGAGGGGAAAATTCCTCTGTACCAAGGAAATGGCTTGCATTTGTGAGGGTTTACTGGAAAGGGAGATGTGCTGAAGGATGGGAAGGGGGAAAAATGAGCACGAGAGGCTGGTTGAGGACAAGAAAATCATATTTTGATTGTATTTGAATTTTTTTGTTTCCTCTTAGCTTTTCTATTTTGGATAGAGTTTTGTTACATGGGAGGAAAAGGTAGGCAAAGACTTTTGTGACACCTCAGGCTTTCTCCCAGGGGAGTTGTGGCTGTTTGTGAGTGGGGTTGGAGTGGGATGCTGTGGCTGGGGCTGCCTTGGTGGGCTGCACCCACCAGGACAAGGCTGAAGGAGGTTCAGTTGTGGTTGGATGGACAGAAATTGATCAGGACACCAGGCAACAACTTAATTTTTGAACTGTAATAACAAGTTGTGGGGTAGAAGATCCCAGTAGGGTCCATGCTACGCTTCCTTTAGGATGGGCTGTGTGGAGAGGTGAGCTGCTGGCAGGACCTGCTGCTGGGCAGGGGCAGAACCTGCTCTCAGGAGACTGGCTTTGCAAGTTTGGAAAGCTCCCTGCTCAGTGTCTCAGTGTTGCAATATTTAATTTGGTTCAAGGAAAGTAATACGATTTCTAATTCTGAATGCCACCCAACAGTTCTTGAAAATAATTTTAAGCACCCAGATCAAATTTTGAGTACTTCTTGAGCATGGTTCTGTTAAACATTGTTTATTCATGAAAAATAGTGAGATATTACTGTATTGAAGTACCCAGATTTCCCTGGTGTTGTTTACTCAGCAGGGTAGAACAGGTATTTCAGCCGTGCAGGATTAGCATGGAGACTCTCTAATAAATCTGCAGTGAACCACAGCTCAGTAATAGCTCTTCTAGCAGTTCAGAAGCATTTGAACCCTCTTCCATTAGTATGGCAAAGTGCCCAGGAGCCACTGGTGACCGTCAGGAGCGATGGAGGTATCTGGAAGTTCAAGTGAAGCGTTGTGTGAGTGGTTGTGTGCCACCTGGAAGGGCAGGTAGCCAGCCTGGCTTTTCACTCCAGGGCTTGTGCTGCTCTTTCTTTGTCCCCACTGGAGACTGTCCTCTGTGTGGAGCTGGAATTAAACCAGCTGTGATGCCTCTCACCTAAATATTGCTCTCGGTTGAGAGGGAGCCTTGAGGCTTTGAAGTGTTTGGAGAATATCCCGTGGTTTATATCCGTGTGTGTTGTGGACGGGACTCTCAAAAGTGCTGAGAGGATGTTTTGGGGATATTGTTTCCAGTGACTATTTTCAAATCCCCCTTTAGGAAGTGGGGGGAGATGAATTTCAGGGGAACAGGCAAGATGAGACTTCCAGATGAGCTGCTAAAATTAAGAGGATTTGTATAGTCAAGTTAGAATGGGACCATGTACAAAAGAAACAACTGCTGACTTGCTTGCAGGGAATCTGAATAGATGTTCTCTGCATCCAGAACTAACACTGCAACATTGAATTGTGCAATTTTTAACCTCCCAGTTGTAATTTATTTCTTTTGCACGTTGAGCAGTAATAGTCTTGAGCATGGCCTTTGGCAAACCTGGAAAAAAAGGTTCTGTTTTTATGTTTGGATCTATGCTATGCTCTGTTCAGGTTTTATGTTGCTCTTGAAATGCAAATAAAGACCCTGAAAAGAGCTACAGATTGGAATAGATGGAAGAAAATACTAAACCCAAGAAAAACCTTTTGCAAGCAAATATACGTGCTCGTAAGCTTTCCCAGGGCTGTATATCTTATTATGGAGCCTTTCCCAAGCAGACTTTAAGGCTGGGTTGAACAACAGGAGCTGGTTTAATTGCTCTGCCACTTGGTTACGTGCAGAATTCAGTCAGGGAGATTTGAAGTTCTGCTCT
The DNA here is from genome assembly GCF_001522545.3 of Parus major. Classification (NCBI taxonomy): domain Eukaryota; kingdom Metazoa; phylum Chordata; class Aves; order Passeriformes; family Paridae; genus Parus; species Parus major. The sequence goes on along the minus strand of NC_031775.1, from coordinate 29,689,033 downwards.
TGCTGAAAGAAGAAACAATAAGAAAATGTTCCTAGTCTCAAATTCTGCTTTTTTAGAAAGAGAAGATTAATTTATTTTTTTTCCAGTTTTTCATTTGAGGTTCTGGCAAAACGTGATTCATTTCCCCTTTGTATTGTATAATAGATTACATGAGAAGACTCTTCTGTAATGAGTTGGAAGAGCAGTTAATTATTTTTGAGATTGTGTTACATGTGTGTTAGGTTCGTTGTACTCAGTTCACTTAGCAGAGACGCTCTCGCTCTGTTACTTTAGGCAGATGGTGGAGTTTGACTTGAACAGAAATGGTCAAGATTTGGTGCCTGTAACCAAACATTCACATCCTGAAGATGTTTAGATGAAGGCCTTCAGTTTCTCTTCAAATTGATGAAATTACAAGAGGCAGCACAGTAATTTTAGGGGGTTTGGTGTGGCTTCTCAAGGTTGGGGGTGCTCTTTCCTTCTTCCATGGTTGCCAAGTCTTGGTGCAGAAGTCATCCTGGTGCTTTCCTGTTTCTTGCCCTATCCTGACATCAGTCCTATGGTGCTGCTGTATAAAGAACTCTTCGTCCTGCAAGGAGCAGAGCATGAGGAACAGGGACAAACAGGAAGGAGTGGCAGTTCCCAGCAGCAGGAGGTGGCCTCGCTGGTCTCTCTGCTGTTTACTTTGAACTTGGCATGCTCTGAGTCTTCCCTGGCCTGGCTTCCAGTAGCACAAAGCACAGGGCCAAGCCCACGAGCACGTGATCCTCGTCGTTTTTGACGCAGCTTGCGTGGTTGTGCAGCCGTAACTCAACAATCATGTCTATAAAGACAGGTAGGAGCAAGCAGGCTGCGAGCTGTAGGAATTTTTAATCTCTGCCCGAAGCCCAGACAAGTATAATTTCTTTCTGTTTGGGAATGAGTCTTTCCTTAACCATGGGGTGAGTGAGACACGTCCACCCAGCTGCTTGGCAGCCATCAAAGCCCTGATGAAACTTTTCATGTCCCTCACCTCGTGTCAACCAGCGTAGCAGGGGACCATCCTCACGAGGTTTGGTCCCACTGCTCTCCTCTGCTGGGTGTGATTGGGCCTGGGTGGCTGTAACCAGGGCCAAATTGCTGCTTGGGGACTGTTACCTGCTGCCAAAGAGTACGACCCAAGAGAGATGGGATATAACCACACGGGGATAATTTTTGGGTGCCTGTTCAGAGGTTTTTTTCTTGTCCAAGGAGTCCAGCAAGTGGCAAAATGCTTTGCTGCTCACCAGAATTTTTTATTCTTCTAAGCTTTCGAAACTTAGGCAAACAAGATATAGTGCAGTGTAATATTTTCCCTTACCCGTGATGACATTGGCAAGTTGTTGCAATTGGAAGAGATTCACTTTTTTTTTAGATGGTTTAGTATATGCAGCACTCAGTAGGAGCTGACATGGTGTGGAGGTCCAAGCTCCAGCAGGTCAGTGTGGCTGGAAGCTCCACACTTGCTGGAGAACCAGCCACGTATGATGTGGCAATTTTATTTTTCAAATGTTAATTTCTAGGGCTAGAGGATTATTCCTTTTCCTTACATAATGCTTTTGGGGTTATTTTTTTGTTTGGTTTCATCTCTTTACCCATCAGATGATTACGTCCTTATTCTATAAGGATAACAATACTAATGAACATGCCAGGAAAAAACTTATTTTGAAGAATCTGGCATGCTTCTGTTTTTACAAAATCTTTGTTTTGTGAAAGTCCATCAAATAGAGCAGCCCAGGAGTTTGTGTTAAAGGAACAAATAAAGACTTAGAATCTGCCACATATTTATGCTTGTACCTATCATGGATAGCTCTTTCAAATTTTGTGTTTGAAGCTTTTTTACAGGGTCCAGATCTTTTTCATCAGATTTGAGCAACTAATATTTTTATGTATCAGATGGGGGGGAAATGATTTGTGCTCTTTAGAGTCTCGTTCAGGGACAAGGCATTTAAAATAAAATAAATTGTTAGTGTTTTAAAATTATGGGAGGAGGTGTAGCAATTTGGAAAGCAAAGTGTTTTATCAGAACAGAGACTTCCTGATGGTGCCTGGCGGAGGCAGAGCTGGGCAGAGCTGGCAGCTGGCTGATAGTAACAGAACAAATGGGACAGCAGGAATCCAGTGCCTTTGGAGCAGCTGATGGATGAATTGCAAATGATGTTTTGTGCCCTTTGTCTAAGGAGCCTTTGTTTTGCTATTGGCTAATGGGAGATGGTCACCATGGCCAGGAGTAACTCTGCATTCTTGAACTGGTGTCTTTTGCAGGCTGATTTTGTCATCCATTGTCAGAAGAGGACAAGGAGATACTCTTAATATTGGTCTGGAATCTTATATTAAGGGAGAATCCCTTCATCTTGTCCCTGGGAGGTGGGAGGGAATGCTGCACACCTTACTGGTGACACCTGGGCTGCTGCCTGGAGAGTCTAAAGCCTTGGGCTTGACTTGCAAAGTCATGAGACCTGTTTGACATCCCCATCCCATGTTGTTCATCCAGTGTGGTCTTGCTGGACTTCCCTCAATGGCAGGAGAAGCATGAGGAGGGGTAGGAGAAGCAGCAGCAGTGGTGGTGGTTGGCAGGCTGGCGTTCCCTGGGGGGACATTCAGTTTTGCAATGAAACTCTTGGATTCTTGACAGGTCAGGTCTGTTGACCCTTCTGGGCACACTGTGGTGAGTGTTTAGTTATTTACCAAAGCCTTTTGAAGTGAAAGTGGCTTGATGGGGGTCTGAGGCTTTTGTGCTCCGGAGAGTTGTGTGAGAATCTTTGCTGGGGTTAGCTATTAGCTGATCCTTTCATTACTTGGCTCTGTAACTAAGTAACTAAATGACTTGAGACTTAAGATAAGCAGCTCTTTGTTAACATTTTATTAAATGAGGACTAATAATAATAATAATGAGGATAATAATTTAAAACCTAAGGAAGTATAAATCAGTGACCGAATCTGGAACAGAAACATGATTTGGAATACAATTGCATATCTTAATAATCTGAAATAGAGCAGTCAGAGTGTCCCCAGTCTTCTATTGTGGTCATGGCTTTTATACAAACAGTGTTTACTCCACTTGATGGCTGGATGGCGTAAGCCATGCTGTGAGGCTGTATGAGCAGGCAGAGAAAAAGTTCACAGCTGTTTATTTAACAGCAGCTTGGTTTTCCATGGCAGTATTGTTCAACAGCTCCACCTATAAAGTTTAAATACATTGTGTGCCACCACTATTACAAATAAGGATGTAGCTGAGAGCAGAAAATAGCAGAAGCAGTGTCCCCTGTCCTGCAGTGTTTAAGAACAGCCAGAGTCGTTCTGCACGTGCCTCTGTTGCTTGTTTGGTGCTCTAAGGGGTGACACACAGGTAATTCATGTCAGGTAGTGCACCTTTGCAGGAGGAACCAATGCCAGAGGTACAGGATTGGCTTAAAAAGGAATCTTGTGCCTTCTTACAATCAAGGAATCTCTGCAATGAGCTGGGACATCTTCAGCAGACCAGACTGCTCAGAGCCCTGTCCAGCCTGGCTTTAAATGTTTCCAGGGATGGGGCATCCACCCTCTCTCTGGGCAACCTGTGCCACCCTCATTGTAAAAACTTTCTATCTAATCTGACAAACCTGGCAAAGTGCTGGTTCACAGGTCCCTGGTGATGGTTGAGGATGCAGTTCCAAGGCACAGCTTCCACGAGGGCTGGAGGAGCTGGATGTGATAGCAGGTCATCAAACCTTGCCTGGGGAACAGGGAAAGAATCCTCCTGTCAGCCACAGGGGAGACACTGGTTTGATGCTACAGCATGGACATGAGTTCAGAATTTGTCCCTAAATTTCAGAGCAGTGGAAAAATCCATGTGTAGTGTTCCAGAGAGAGTTAACACAGCAGGATTGGTTGTTTATGTGCTGCTGGGAATTTCTGAACAGTTTGAACTGGTTGATTTTCGCAGTGAAGCTGTTGGGCAGATTCATGCCTCAGTATCCCACCTGTTCTCTGTTTGCTTTTGGGCACCATTTCAAACCCACACTGGAAAAAAAGTTTATAGGCAAACATTATAAAAAGTGACAGTCTTAAGTGCTGCTACATTCTAGTTTGGCAACATAAAGGCTTACCTGAAATAACTCACGATTTCCAAACATGACTTCATTATATCATGACAACACTTTGCTACATCTTCCCTGATACTGTAGAGAGAAATAAATGGAGGAGGATAATGTATACCAAATACTAACACCTGCTTGAAACTTGTTTTCCTTTAGTGTACTAGTGATTTCCTTTGTAAAAGGAATTTTTTAAATTGTAATTTTGAAATAAATTACTGTTCTCAAGTTTGGATTTGTGTTGAAAGACTCAGTGCAAATTTGGGGGTAGTAGTTTAAAAAGAGATGAAATCAGGAATGTGATGTTAAAAAATTATTTTCAATTTAATTTCCTTTTAATTGTGTGTGGGCTCTTCCTGTGAGTTTCCTGGCACTGTTCAGCAGAAGCCTCTAATGCACTTAAAGGAGGGTTGAGGTATCATCACCCAAGGTGGCTTTTAAAAAAGTTTAAACAAAGACATTTTTAGACTCCAGTACATTGTTGGCACAGTGTAAACGCTGTAAAAGAAATTTTCTTTGCAAGTAGAACATTACAAAGAAGTCTTACTAACTTCAAAGTAAATTAGGTAACTGGTTTCAGGTACCTTTTATTTGACAGCAAAATCTAATTAAAAAACATTCTCAAGCAGATTCAAACACAGTCATTACTGTGATGAAATAGATGTAGAAAGGAGCTCCTTCTGGAAATTCAATTTCTAAGAGCATAATGTAGCACTCAGGGAAACACCTGCATTGCAGACCTGTGGGTTCATGACTGTATCAGCAAGACTGAATTAGTTTATAAGGGGTATAAGTCTGTATTGGAGCCTGTCCTAGACTATTGAGATGGAACTGTGCACGCTAGAAAGTTTAGAGACCTTGTTGTAAAGTCTAAATCCAAGAAGCTTTACAGTCTCTGTAACTAGTTGTGCGGGGATGGGTTTTATGTGTCACCTTGGCGTCGTGTGTGTCAAATCTGTTCTTTGAGAAACCATGTTTGCCCTAATGAGAAAGGCAGGAGAAGCTTTGATAGGACACATTTCTGCAAGGACAGGATTGCAGGATGAGCAGGAGAGAAACTGGGTCTCCAGGTCCCATCAGTAGAGCCTGGTATCTACATGCACGAGTTCCCCACCATGCTGGACCCTTCTGGTGCTCATGGAATCGCATTTCGAGTTGGAAGGGACCCATGGGGACCACCATGTCCATCTCCCTGCTCCTTGCAGGGCTGCACACAGCTGCTGGCAGAACTTCAGCATTTCCAGGCTCCCATCTACAGGCCTGCTCAGATGTGGTGCTCATTTCAGGCTTCCCTGTTCAAAGTGTGATACAAAAAATGACAACCCAAGGATGAGGAACACTGGTTTCAGGGTTTTGGCATTCTTAGAAGTAAGTGTGGCCATCAAAGAGTCACCTTTTAGTACTCCCTTAGAGTCCCAAGCAGACAGAGAGGTGTTTTATTTATTCCTAGGTGCAGTTGGTGCCTTGTGCAGGGCAGGACGTGTCCGGGGTGTGCGGGGAGCAGCTGTCTGTGTGCTCTGACCCTCCCCATGAGCAAACAGAAGATGCCACCGTGCTTCTTTCCTTTATTTACCATTCCTGCCACCCTTGGCAAGGCCCTTGGGAGAGGGATAGTGAGGTGGTAGGGAGAAACCTGTTCCAGAAGCAGTGCCTGTATGTGGGACAGCTGAGCCTTACCTCTGGAGTGCCTGGGGCTGCAATTTCTTCCCCCTGCTGAGAGCTGGCCCTGCAAGGGGGGATGAAGCTCTAGTAACTGTAGGCAGATGTAGTTTTCCAAGGATGTTTTTTTAAAAAAAAGACTGTGGTTTGCCATTCTTCTTGTTACTGGGTTACAAAAGGGAGCTGATGGATGAGCCGCTTCGTTCTGAACTTCTGTGCGTACTTTGAAAGCTTTGCTTGTGCTCCTGGGCTTCTGCTGTGTTCCACTTGGGAGAGGCTGTGAAATAAGTCAGGAAACAAAAAAAGAATTTAAAGGAAAAAGTAACTGTCGTGGAGAGAAGTGCTGGTAGTGTAGAAGGCAAATGTAGAGACTCTGTGAGGGGCACAGGGAGAAAGAAAAGACATTGTATATGCTGTGCATGGGAACTCATGTTTATTAGCTTAGTGAGTCAGGAGGTTTTGGTCATCCTTTTCTTTCAAAACAGCATTTCCCAGGTTCTAAAAATTAAAAAGCAATTTCTGATAAAATTAGATGGGGAAAGATAATTATCCATTTGAATTGTGGACCCAAATGCTAAGATAGAAAACGGAATTTGCCTTTTGAGCCCCTCCTGCTCCTACAAGTCTTTTGAAGCCTCCAGGTTCTGCAAGCCTCATTGTTCCCTGCTCTCTGTGACTGATGAGAAGAGTCCTGTGTTGGTGTGGCACTGGGGACAAGGGATGTGCCAAGACACTGATCAAAAGTGCTTGAGCTTTACTTGTGGTGAACTTCTTGAAAATAACCTGCATGTGGTTCAGTTTTACAACACAGAATGCTGGGCTAATCTGGATGAAACTTTTTTTTATTTAACATAACTTGATTTCCATGGATGAAAAGGGCCTTCACTGACCTGTGTTGGAAATTCTCTCCTTTCCCTTCTCTTCTATTTTTTCCTCCTTTCCTTCCACCTTCGCAGAGCCGCCAACCAAATACCAAATCTCTCAGCCAGATGTTTACTCAGCACTTCCAGGAGAGCCGCTTGAGTTGCGCTGTCAATTGAGAGACGCCGTCATGATCAGTTGGACTAAGGATGGGCTCCCTTTGGGGCCTGACAATAGGACAGTGATTATTGGGGAGTACTTACAAATTAAGGATGCCACAGCCAGAGATTCGGGCCTCTATGCTTGCACTGCTGTTAGGACCCTAGACAGTGATACTCTGTACTTCATTGTAAATGTTACAGGTGAGTGAGTCCAACACAGATTTTTGCATGCAGAAGCTGTAAAATGTGATGTTAAGACACATTATGACCTAACATGAAACAGTCCACTTGGGTACAGCGAGTTAAGAAGAGTTCTCTAGCTGTTTTGGGGATTTTTTTCTCCTTGTCCTGACCCTGAAATGGGCTCAGTTTGTATCTACTCCTTTTTGCTCCACAGCGATAAACAGCTGCTGTAGAGTTCTCTGTTTTATGCCACTCTGGCAGGATTAGAGTTGCTGTGATGATGATAAAGCCAGTAGAATAAATACAGGTTTTTTCCCCCTGCATCAGAAGAGGAAAATGTGTGTTCTACATCCTTCGAGTTTAGACGTAAATTGTTTTGGAGATGCTCAGTTCTGTTCAGCTGCATTTCTGTAGCAGGAGTTAAAATATTAAGTGCAAAGAGATTTTTGCAATTTTTAGCAAACTCCCTTGGGAAACTTTGTAGCACTTCAGGACTATTAGCTAGCTTTGTTGCAATTTTACATGGAAATAGCACATTTTTTTGGCTGGATTTTCTTTTCCTCTAGCTTCTGCACAACTAACCTAAACACTTGTTCTTCTTGTTATACAATCTAAGATGTAGCTTATCTATTTATTTGTCTGTAAAAAAAAATAATAAAATAGGCTGGTTTAAAGACTTGGTTGTTTTTAATGTGCAGATGCTCTTTCCTCTGGGGATGATGAAGATGACAATGATGGGTCCGAGGACTTTGTGAATGACAGCAACCAGATGAGTAAGTAACAGCGAACTGCCAGAAGCCACTAGCAAGATCCACGTGGAAAATTATGTCCCATCTTTTGCACTCCTGTCTTCAGAGCTTCTTGATTGTTAACTGCATGTACTGTCAAGTAGTGGTCTCTTTGTCCTCCTCTGTTTTCTGTTTCATGTGGCTCATAACTTGGAAAAGAAAAAAAAAAATAAACTAATATTCTTTTGAATGTGCTTTTCTGGTCTGTACTTTCTTTTTTTCCCTTCTTCCTGGCATTTCTACAGTTTCCTTTCTTCCTGAATCGAAGTTCAGTCTTTGTCTGGTTTAGCCTCTCACAGATGAACTAACTTTTCCTGAACCTGAGCAGAAATTCAACACAAGAAACAAAGATCCACCTCATTTCATTAAAAGGTAGTATGAAAATTTAAAAAAAAAAATAAATTAAGTTGTAATGAGGAAAGTCCTTTAATCCCTAATCTCAGCAGAAATCTCCCCAGGGAGAATGAATTTGGAGACAATGAACTTCTTTTGTCTGCAGAGGACCTTAAGGTTTGTTGCAAAGAAAGCAATTCAGTGCTAAACCCACATTTTATATTACTTATGCGTGATGAAAATGGGCTAAAAGAGTCTTAAACCCATCTGAATGCGTTAAACTTCATCCCCTTTAGAGAATTCATAAAGCTATTAATAAGCTCTAAATAGAGCACTCTCTAAGAGGGAAAAAGAGGTGTAAAATTCATATTGGCTCCTTATGTCCCTGTGCAGTGTTGCAAAACCCCCTCGGTGCTGGTGGTTTGGTGTCGCTGGTGCCTGGTGAAGTCAATAACGTGGAGAGCACAGAAATCCTTTGTGGGAGGTGTTGGTGAGCAGCACCCACAGCGGGCAGGGGGTGCAGGGAGTGCATTTGCTGCTCAGCCTGGTCAGGAGCTGCTCTGCAGCTCGGAGCACTTGTTCAGGTGGTAAAGCACGAGCCTCATCTCCCCTGCTCCTCTCAGCTCCCCTGCTCACTGCCTTTTGTGTGTGCCTGCCCCTGGCCTGAAGCTGTGAAACATTAGATGCTATTTAAAGTGATATAAGTTCCTAGCTGCCTGTTTGGCCTCTGCCATCTGTTAGTGTGATTAACCCTGGGCTGATGCACAGGTGCCTCTGGAAGGGGCTGAGATCAGGCAGCTGGAGGCTGCCCTGACAGAGGAATGCAGTGGCAAAGAGAATTGGAGAGCTTGGAAAAGGGATGCTGCTTTTAAGAGGTTGTCTAGGCAAAACCCACCCATCCAGGCAGTGATAGAGCTGCCCTGGAGTGGAACCGTGGTTAGAAATTCCTTTTAGGAAACATTTCCGATGTTTGCTGTTCCTTAAAGCTTTACCGGCGTTCTTCAGAAAACTGCTTGTGATATTTTTGGTGACAATTGTGCTTCTGGTCTGCAGTGTGGCTTTGGTGATCCATTGTGAGCATAAAAGGCTTTTGGAATGAGTAAAGGACTTGCTCTCAAGGCAGCTGTGCTCTGTAATGGCCTCAGAAGGATTCCTGCCCTTCCAGCGACAGGGAGTGGTGCCCAGTGGTTGCGCTAATGACCTTCTTGTAAAACGAGCTATCATTTTAAGCTACTGTTAATCAATCTTGATTGGGGAGCTGGTGAAAGGCCCTTGACAGTGTTCATCTGCTGGGACAGGGGTGTGTGCTGCAGCAGGGGCCAGGCACACTTTCCCTGCTCTGAGTGAAAGATGTTTCTCAAGCGCGAACGTTTAAACATCGCGGATGGCGGGGAAAGCATGGCCGTGGAGATGGAAGGGAGGAAACTGCCAGAGGACAGATTTGGGCCTGAGCAGTGTTCCACAATCAACTCCTGGTTGGATTGCTCTTTAAAAGGTGCCCACTGTCCGCTGAGGGAGCAGCACGGCCTCCTGGGGTCTGGGCTGGAAGCAGGACAATGACTGAAGGGTCATGGCACCCTGTCCCTCCAACTATTCTGTGTTCAGTGAAAAGCTGCATCACAGTAACTCCCTTGGATTAATACAAGGCTGCTGAAAGAGGGTTGTGATTTGGCAAGATGAGATATGTGTGAAAGTCAGGGGTGGGACTTGGTGTGGTGTGTCTAGTGCCTTGTAAGCCTTCTTTCAGATTTTCTGTGGCACCCAAGAGGCCACATCCAGCTGAAGATACTGGGTTACAAGGCAGGTGGGAGAGTGAACCGGGAGCTGTGTCTGTGTGTGCTGTGGTGCACAATGGCCAAATGCCCTTTACCTTCCCTGCCTATGGGATGTCGAGCCTGGGGAAGTCCATGACCTCTAGAGTTCCTGGCTGCTGGGTCTTTTACAGAAGCCTTTTAAGTGTTTCCTCAATCATGGTTTGAGCTTTGCAGATCTCAAATGATTTAACTGATAATTTACATACAAATTACAGCTGTGATCATTAAGGATAAGCAATGGCAATTGGCCTGGTTTTGCCTTTACTGATGGAAACAAAAGACCATAGTCTTCAAAGGTTGTTGCTTTTTGATGAAACAATTCTGATAAAGTCCAGCTGTCTTGGCATGTTAATTATGATGAGATGAGGCAGGAAATGGCTGTAGTGCCTTCAACAGGAAGCTGAACCTTGGCATTCTCATTCCTGCATACTTAAAACTAAACCAAACCTTTTAGAGCTGTTTTATTTACACTGCTAAGCATTCTTTTAATTGTTTTATTTTCTTTGCCTTTGTTGCAAATACATATTTCAGAGGCCAAATACTTCCAAATGCAGGTGGAGAGGCTGTTGAGGGAATCTAGTGTAATTTTCAAGGCTGCCCAGAAAACACAATTGCTCTTGAAGTCACTGGAGGCTGTAGGTGACTGTAGATGTGAGGAGCAGCTCCTCCTTGGGAGAGCAGGGCACTAGTGTGTACCCACCTGCGTTTCCCCACTGGCCCTGGGTGTATTTTTTGGTAAGAGGCTCACAGAGGAGATTTCACTCTGCCTTTGCTGTCCCTTTAGCTTGACAGATACTTTAACTGCCTGAAAAAACACTGTGGTAGATTTGTTCCAGACTGCATCCTGAATGGCTTTTTATTACTTCCAGCTTTTGTTGAATGGATTAGTGCTCATGGGGAAGGTGCAGGATTGGTTCCACTGCAAAACAGTCCCTTTTCTCTACAAAATGGCTTTGTTGGCACTTGAGTTTTCCCCTTTGTTACCCTAAAGATGGGCCTTAGCTTGGTTCTTGGAGGGTCATCTCCAGGGACTTGCTTTTACAAACTTAGGTGCTGAGCATCATTCTGGCAGCAGTGGAAAAGACATTGCTGACACTTACTGCCTTGTCCTCACTGTGATTTTGAGAGTTAGCCCTCATTTGAGGGATTTCTATAATCATGACCTGATGCTGGCCAGGCAGCAGTTGTTGTGGTGGTTGCAATCAAGTCCACCAGCAAATTTATTCTGTAGACCTGTGGGTAGCACTGAAGATGCTGCTGCTCTGCCTTGAATTCTGGTCAGGCAACTTGCAGCTTTATGACTTTTTTTTCTTATCGCCCTTTAAACAATTTCTTCTGGGCCAAGCAATGGTAAATTGGCACCAAGAACAAAAAGTATCTAAATGTAATCCACATGCTGTTCCTTTCATGCCTTGAAGAGTTTCAGAAAGGATGAAGCAAGGTTCAAATTCATCAAATCCTGTAGAGTGGAAACCCACTCAGGGGAGCAGCAAAAATTGGATGTTGCCTAGAAGTGTTTTTTAATTAAAGGTCAAATACAATAGCACTGAAAACCTTGGAGGGGTTTGATGTGGTCACTTATGGTGCTCTATTGCCTGCTTGAGGTGCTTGTCAGGCAGGCTTGGAGTTGACTGCTTTTGTATTTCTTTGTATTAGATAAGTCCAAATAAAAACTGAAGAGTCCTGAAGTGAAGTGGTCCCCTGGGCTTCCTAATTTCAATTTCACATGCAGGAGATTTGGCTGATTAGATGTAATGTCTGTGCAGTGTGGGTCAGCAGGATATTTTCTTCACTAATGAGAACTCGAAAAGCAATCAGGAATTCCCACCCGTTCCCCTGCTGCTCCTTACTGCTTCATGCTGGAGTCAGCCCTGTGGTTACTGTGAACTTTTAGCAGTGGTGCCACCTATTTCCACCTGTCCTGGTAGCAGTGATGGGATGTGATGGACACGGCCCCTGGGAGCAGTCAGCACCTGGTGGTACCTACTCATTAACTATGTTCATTATGGGTTTTAGTGAAGCTCGGTGGTTTTCCTCTCAAGACAAATAGAAGCACTGAAAGGTTTTAGATTATGATGATTTAATCTATAAAGAAGAATGGTGTGTGTTAATCAGATCAATCGCTGGATGAAAGCACAATTTGAGGGCAAGTGTGATGGTCTGTGGATGTTGCTGCCTTTTCCTCTTTTCCTTGAACATGCTGAGGAGCTGCCAACAATGAACAATGTAGAATGTCTTAAAGCTTGGTGTTTTCCATATGTGATGTCTGCATGTTTTTCTCCAAGCTGACCTGTAATTTAGGAACATTTCAGGTTATGCTGAGGGTTGTGTGAGGGGAAGCTTTCCCAACAGACCTTTCTCCCATTTTGGGTAATTCCTTTTCCCCTTCTGTGGGACAGAACTGAGCTGCTTCTCTTCATTCCTGCCTGCTTTTCCCTTGCCTCTTTTCTGCACCGATCTCTGTCAGAGATTTCCCTCTGTGCATTTGTTGTATTGGAGCTTCTCCAGGAGCAGATTATTGATGGGAAGGGTACTTATTTTCAAGAAAACCAGAGGATGGGATGCACTATAACACAGTACAAACCTGGCTTTGTTTGGGGAGCTGCTGGTGGCTGCATCCTGACCAACTCCAGCGCCCTGGTCCCAGTCTGCAGCCTGATGGGAGCTTCCCAGAGCTTGGCCCTTCCAGCCCCTGTGAGAAAGGTTCATGTGCTGGATATGATGAGAAGTGACCGTGCTGGCTGCAGAGTTGCTGGGTTGGCAGTGCCCATTTGGAGGATAAAGTGAGCACCCTGCCCTGGCTGGGGTGCTGAGACAGCTGGTTTGGATGGCTGGTTGTCTTTGACCTGCCTCAGTTTACTTTGACTTTGTGGGAGCTGCAAGTAGGGCCCAGCAGTGGTTGCCTTGTGGAAGACTTTTTAGCAGTCCAGGGAAAACAGCTTTTTAATCCCTCAGTACCAGCATGTAATTCTGCCTTTGCCTGGTGTACTTGTAATGTAATTTGGCCTTTGCGTGTAGCAGTTAATTCCTCTGCTTGGCTTTGTTTAAAGTCTTCTGTTGCTTTAATGTGATCCTGCTTTTAGCAAATAATGTTAACAGCGATTTCCCTTGCATCCCTAATTCACTTTAGTCTGCGTAACAATTTCTTAGTGTTGCAGTTAAATTTTCAATAGTTACTTGATTTTCTATTTTGATTACATGCACAAATTTGCTTTGCTTTTCTACTTCATTAATTTTAACACTAATTGCCACTTCGGGCAAAAAAAACCCCCACCAAACCCAAACACTTATCGTTCATAGCATCATTATAGGACTTGCTTTTAGAATGTTTTCTTTATACTGAGAGAGACTTTGTTAAAGGATTTATTCCTGTATTTTCTGTCCAGCTGTATTTTTATTTAGAGAGGGGGGTAGCAGGATTTGTGAGCTTGCACTGATTGTAAGAACTGCTATAAATATTTGAGGAACGGAAGAGTTTATTTATAGTGGAGTGTTGGCCTGCTAATGAAGGAAATGAAACAGGGCTCAGAGAAATGGAGTTATTTTTCTGGACCCCTCTAGTCCTAAAAATTCCACGCTAATCTGATTTGCTTCAGGAAAACTCCATTGTAAAAGAAATTAATGTTTCCTACTATTAAACAGATCTTGAATCTTTAACTTTTTAAAAAAAACTGTTATAGTGAGACGACTGAAGCAATGCCATAAAGATGTTGAGAAATGTAGATGAAGTGGTGCAAGGATCCAGAGCACAGGATAACTTTGTCTTTGGGTCTGTGTATACAAGTTTAACTCTGTGAGGGTAAAAACATATGGGTAGTTGTAAATTTTGTTCTGCTGTGTTTCCTCTACTGGTACATGACAAATGTGCTTCTAATGATGTTCATGTGGGCACAGGCTGGGCCAGGACACGGCAAGGAGTGAGTGAGAGCCAGGAGAGCCATGTCAGGGTCTGGGAAAAGTGATCACCTCAGAAAATAAGGGTTGAGAGAGAGGCACTCTCATTTTATGCCATGTTTTTGGATGTTCCTGACTCTTTGGGCTTCAAGAGGCTCATTGGTGTGGGAAAGCCCTCCAAAATGATCGATGTTTTTTGCTGATCCACATTTACTCATTAGTTTTCCTCCGCTTGGGTTAAGATTTCAGAAGTGTGTTCCATCTGTAAATACATTTCCTGTGACAGTAGCAGCGCAGTTCACCTTGGCATCGCTCACTGTGGGCTTTAGCGTGCTGTCAGACAGATGGGTGCTTTTATCCCCCTTCTCACAGAAGGGGAAAGGGAAAGGCGGATGTTTCCAAGCATCTTCTGTCTTGCTCTGTCTGGCTTCACAAAAATTCTGAGTTTAAACCATCCCAGTAACTCAGCTCGAGGTCAGAAGGGCCTGATGAAAACCCCGTGTCTTATTGACATACACAAAACAAAGGTTGTCTGTGGTTAATTATTGGAATTTTGTCTCAAATTAAATACCCAGAGCAGCAGACCGAGCCGTTTGCAAAACCCTGGCTGACGCTTGCAGCATGCGATCTCCAGTCGCGCGCTCTTTAAACCGCGCTTAAATCGCGTTCGTGCGGCTCTGCGCCGCTGCCAGGGGCTGCAGAGGGAGCTGAGTTTCCAGGTGCTGATGTTTCTGGATGTGTCCCTTTGGAACAGGAGCGCCTTACTGGACACACACGGACAAAATGGAGAAGAGGCTCCACGCTGTGCCGGCCGCCAACACCGTCAAGTTCCGCTGCCCGGCCATGGGGAACCCAACGCCGACCATGCGGTGGCTGAAAAACGGGAAGGAGTTCAAGCAGGAGCATCGCATCGGCGGGTACAAGGTGAGGGCTCGCCATGGCATTTTGTAATTTCTCTTCTTGAACAAAGCTGTAAAAAAAAACAAACCAAAAAAACCCCCAAAACAAACAACCCAAAGCCAACCCTCCTCCCCCTCAAAAAAACCAAAACCAAAAACCCACCAGAAACTTGGTGAAGTCAACAGAAAATCTTTTAATGGCCTTGGATCAAACGTGGAAGCAAAAAGAGGTGGTTGTTTTCTTCTGGGGAAGGGTGGGTGGTTTCTTTGGCGGTTACTGAGCACTAATTCTATATTTTTTATTTTTTTTTCTGAAATTCAAGCTAAGCTTCTAGCCTAGCTGTACAGCTAAGGATTATTTATAGAGACGTATTTGGAAAACCAAAGACTGACTTAGCAAAGCAGATTAAGACTGTTTTGCTCTATTCATTTTTGGCTGCATTGCTAAAAACATGACCATCCGCTTTGGTGAGTGTAAGGCAGTTTAATAAAGGAAGCCCTGGAAGTCAAAAGTTATTATTTTCTATAGAGTTTATGGCCTGTGAAACTGAAATGGGAAGAAGAATTTGAGGGAAAGTAACAGCAATTACTTGGAAGGGTTTGTTTGAATTTTAAGTAGCTTCAGATTAGATGTTTTGTTCTGAGTTGGTGGTTACTGATTAAGAGAGAGTTTTAGGGAGGCCAGCTCACTCTGTGTGTTGGTGCACGGACCTTTAACCTCCCAGTATCTGCCTAGGTCAGGTCAGAAGTCAGGATTCGGTCATCTGATCCCCCTCCTCCGAGGAACTGGGAATGCGTGACTTGGATGGTAAATTGCTGTTCAAGCATTGCCATTTCTGACTTCCTTTCAGCTCTTGTGTGGGTCATCTCTCAGCGGTTTCCTCACGCCCCCGACTCCTCCCCGAAGAGGAGAAGTTTCTGAGGCAGTCACCTCGTGTCAGGGCTGGAATCCCCAGCCTGGAGCTTGTTGCAGTTTGCCATGGTGGTTAGACACAGGTTAGCTGTCTTTGCTAGGCAGAGCTCAATTCTGAGTCCTGAGGCTGCCCCCCAGTCCCACACCCCTGCCTTCGCCCATGGTTGTGGTGTTTTTGGGGGGCTGCCTTGCTTGGGCCATTGCTTTGTCAGCTGTCGATTCAGGTCCTGCTCGGTGCAAAAAAATCTGTTTTCCAGTGCAGAGGACAAGCCTCAGCCTCCTTCCCTCTCTAGCTGGGTTTACTGCAGAAAGTGTCAATTTTTCCAACATTTGTGTTAGCAGAGAGCAGAGCCCAGAAAGCCTCCCCGCATGAGCACTAATTATCTAAGTAGACTTTTCCATCTATGTTTGCTTACACCATAAATTTCTGTTGCTTATGAGTGTACACCTGGCAACACCTTCTGCCTTTCATAAGGCTGTGGACTGTTAACGAATTGGCTCCAATTCAGTGGTTTTTGCCCTTCTCAGTGCTTTTTTAAAAACCAAAAAAGTGCCAATTAAGGAAAAAAAGCACTCAACCAAACTAATCCTGTCTTGGAAAATAATAGTAACTATCCTGGTAGTTATTTTGAACGCTTTGCATCTGATGAAGGGGAAATGAAGATACCACTTTTGAAGGCCATGAAGGAAAATGTGTGTCTAGAGAGGCAGGATGGAGTTGCCTGGTGTCTGCTTTGGGAGGGGGATCCTTGGTGGGGTAAATCAGCTGGTGTGGGGCTCTGTGCTGGCACTGCAAGTCTGTGTTAGGGAGCTGGGTGAGATCATTTAGAGCTGTGCCCATTAAGTGGCACAAATTAAATTTTTGGTCATGTGTATTAAATTGAGATCATTTAGAGCTGTGCCCATTAAGTGGCACAAATTAAATTTTTGGTCATATGTATTAAATGTATGCAATTCCCTAGGTGTGTATGTAGTCTGGGAAGGAGCTACAAATGCCTGTTCCTAAAGCCAGCTGGATATGTGAAGTCTAAATCTTAACTTATATCTCTTTAGTCCAAAGGAAAAAAAAGGAGGGGACACAGCTGAGGATTTCAGAGTTTCTTGTTGCTCAGAAATAGGTTAAATTTTAAATTTTGTTGTAGGATTTACTTACCATTGTCAAATCTACCAAGTCCACGTATATTCTATTTTGTGTCATTTTGAATAATCATCTTTGAAGATAGAAGCTTGTTCCCAGTGAATGGGTGTTAAATAGTGAGGACTCCAGAGCTTTGGGAACCTGTCTCCTCAGCCTGTTAGAGGGGCAGGATGAAGTCTCTGTGAGCTCATGCAAAGTTATCCTAGAACAGGGAGAGAATTGCATTTTCTCGACACCACTATTGGAATGAACTTTAAATGAAGGAATCCTCAGGAGGGTCTGAGTCTATCAGTGCTGGCCTGTGCTCAGCCAGGCTTCATCAGCAGCTCATGGTAAATCTTGCACATCAGCTTGTCTTGAGTCTGGGTGTTGCTCTCTGCAAGGCATTCTCCCTGGAGATATTCACAATACTTTGGGATAGAATAGCTGGAACCAAACCTGGCCATATCTGACAGAAGAGACAATCATCCCCTGAAGCCTTAAGGGACAAAGGGAAGGGAAAGAAAACCTGAAGCTTCCCAATAATCCTTCAGCCACCTCTTTGCTGCTAAGAGCTGAGAAATGCCTTGGTGTATTGTTTTTATCTAAATCAGATAGTGGCCTGTAGCACTTTGTCCCTGGACTGGGGAATGTCTTGAGTCAATTTGCACTCAGGCAGGCTAGCAGGAGGGTGTATGTGCTGGCCAAGATAGCTTCCAGGGTGGAATTCCTGCACTGTGACTAATTCTGGGTGGTGAGTTTCAAAACTGATCCTTTTATGATCTTTCAAGATATACCCAACCTCCTTAAAATAAAGAGAACAGGACCAGTTGTTGAATATCTAAATCCTTTTTACTCAGATTTTTTGAAGTGATGATAACTCTTGTTTGTGTCTTTAGAGGCATTTTCTGTTTTCTTTGGGTTGATAATCTAAATCCTCTCTGAGACCACAGGAGCCTTTTCTTTCCTGTACACCACCCAGAAAGCAAATGCACTTCTATCAGCTGTTACTGTTTAAGCATTAACACGTGTGTGTTTTCACCTATGCATTTGGATAAGCTTCATCACTGCAGTTGTCTTAAACACATTTAAATTCAGCCAGGTAAATACAGAGTACTTACCTGATTTTTGAAAATTTCTGATTATAGGAACAACTGCACAAGCCTCTGGCCTTTGCCGGGGGTGTTCTGTGTTTGTTCTCTTTATCTGAGCTGTACCACTGTAGTGCTGTCTGAAATGTGCTGCAACTGTGCTGCAGAATTGTCTGAACAATTTTGTGGAGAATTGTACTTTGGTTTCTAATCCTTCTTTCCTTTGAATTTAGTTTAAAATGGATCCATTTTTAGCTAAGTGACAACTTTTCATGACATTGCCTCTTCAGTGATGACACACATTTTAAGACTGAACAGAACTGTCCAATGCTCTTTAAGGGATACTCCAAAAGCAAAAAGTTTATATTAAAAATTCCTTACCCTTTCCCAGTTCCCTGACCAGTATGTCTTGGCATTTTGATTCCAGTTTGTTCCCCACCTCCAAGCTACAACTTAAGGGTGCAGTTTGTATGCATTTGGTACTGATAATTCAGTTTTAAAATTGAATCTTTCGGAGAGATTGTTTGGAAGAATGGTTAAAAACTTGATGGAGAAGATTTACCCCCCCCAGAGAAGCTGTCAGTGATTTGCTAGAAAAGTCCATAACGAGTCTGGAAAAAAAGCTGGACTAAGGGACGTGGCATTTAATTTAAAAAGGCCACATTACCAAAGCCTGTGTTTCAAGCTGTGTGGGTGCAGGGATGTGGCTGGACTGTTGCATGTCTGGGAATGAAATGTTGAGTTTGGAAATCTTCAGTGAGAGAAGAGGCTGCTCATTCCCAGCAAAGGGGGTTTTTCCTGGTCTTCGCAATGCTGCACTTGTAGCCACAAAGCACTGAGCCAGCAATCTCGTTGGATCCAGATCCCTGACATAAATCCATTTGTCTGACAATGTGTCATAACTGCTTTGGACCTCTACAACAGTTGTTTAGCTTAAATCAAAGTGGCTTAAGCTGTTGTTTTGTTATAAAGATATTATCTCTGTCCATGCAGTTACAAGAAGGGAAATTGCACAAATACTTTTTGATCCAGTATATCTACTTGTGGCTCTAAGTTAGTTATGTTTTCTTAATGAAAATAAACAATTTCTTGTGTTTTCCTGTCAAATTAATTACCTGAAGCTTGTTTGCAATTTTTGTTTTAACTTTTGTGGAACTATGATCTGCTCTTCCTGTTTTTACGGTCAGATTGGTTAAAAACTCTTGCTCTGATTCCGAGAAGAGTGTTTTGACTTGTAATAGCAGAAAGTTCAGGTCACTTTGACCAAGTGTCCTTCAAAATAAATCACAAAGAAGTAAAATACTCAAAATGTGTAGCTGTTGTATTTGTAGTTTACCAACAGTTTATGACAGCGGTTCTTCCTGACCCAAACTTTGACTTTCAGAAAGAGATGTTGAAATAACACCGATAAACTCTTTCTAGTTCTATAAACTTATTCCTTAGCTCTTCACAGTATGAAGAAAAATCGATTATACTGATTTTGATGAAATCAATATAATAGTTTGACCATCAACACGAGGGGCTGAGGAGAGAAGCCTTAAGTTTGGGCTGCAGATTTTGAGGCTGTTTCACACATTTCTCTGACGTTAGCATCTTCTCCTGCTGCTGGAGTCTTGCCCACACTTTGCTTTTCAAAGCCCACATGGCCAGTCATTAGCTAATATTATTAGTCCACAACTGGGAAATAATACACAAATCCAGCTATTGAGATAATTACTAGCTAAGGGAACTAGGAAAGCCAGGAGCTGCCTATAGAGAGAACTTCTCTTCCAAGCTTTGAACCGAAGACATTTTTACCTCCAGCAAGTGCTCGTGGCATTGGGATGTGGCCCTGTGCAGCTTTTCTTGCTGGATAAGGAACTACAAAATAGTCAGGCACGATGCAGGATTTCATAACTATAGTTGTAATGATGTTTTAAGAATGTATGGTTACTGGAAGTGTCACTGAATGGTCCATAAATTTTTCTGGTGCACAGCACTGAGTTACTGCTTTCCATTTGGCTGATTAAAATGACTGTACCAGACTGTGTTTTATTCCATTTGCTGAAATATGTACTTTGCAGTTGAAGAATTGTACTTTGCAGCTACAGAGAATGTTAAGCTTTCTGAGCACTTTGTCAAAGATGTAATGCTAAAACAAGGAATTAGTCCATAGCCAGCAGAAGGTCATTTTGGGAGCCAACTTCTGATACAGGAAATATATGTATGTACTGGATGGCTCTGTATCCTTCCAGTACTGGGCTGGATCCTATTTCCTGTGAGACCAGTGCCAGCCCTCCTTTGGAGTTCAAATGGGAACAGAATCAGTACCTTGAATACATTCTGAGAGGGATTCTGTGAGACAAGTGTACATCCTTACACTCTGTTTCCATGAGGCCTTTTTTCAGGCAATTTTCATGAGGCAGCATGATTCTAGGATTCATTTCTTTCCTGGGGTACCCCAGAGCAGCAGGAGGTCTGGGGGAGGAATCCCTAACATCACCCCTCAGATTCTCTAGAACATGAGCTGTGTAATTTTTATTTATATTTTATAATATAAAATAATTTCTGTTTATTTAAAATTTAAAATATTTATTTTATAAATAGAAAATATATTCTACTTTATTTATCTTTAGAGAAATATATATATAAATAATTTATTTATATATATTTTATATTTCATTTTATATTTATTAATTCATTTTAAGGAAGGTTGGAGACTTAGATGTTAGGGGATCATTTCCATCCAGTACTGCTGATGGGTAGTTATTAGCAGGTGGCTGTTTGGAGACAGAGGGGGAATATCCTGAGGGTGTGCATTCACTTTAGAGTGGATTGAAAAGTGAAGTCCAGTAAGACAACTACTGCTAACTGGTGCCATCCTGGTCAGTCTGGGAGGACTGGGTGTGCACTGACACCCACGGTGCTTGGAGCAGGTAAATTTACAGCAGAAGGTGTGAAAGCTTTCACTGCTGCAGCCGTGCTGCCCTGGACCAAATCATTTCAGTGTCCAGAACTATCAAACGAGCACAGAAGAGGCTTTCAACTATGAATTACACAAAGTTAATTGTTCAGGGAGCAGTTCTTTTGGAAGGGGAGAGGGTAAAACTCTGCTTGAGAAGATCCCAAGCTCTCTGGTTCCACCCCCCAGGTCCGTAACCAGCACTGGAGCCTCATCATGGAGAGCGTGGTGCCGTCGGACAAGGGGAACTACACGTGCATCGTGGAGAACCAGTACGGCTCCATCAACCACACCTATCACCTCGATGTGGTTGGTAAGTGAAGCTGCCATGGGCAGGACAGTGCTTTTCACTAATGGCTTTCTCTATTAAAGCATTTAGAACCGAGCCGATACGTTCTGCGTTTATTTTGGAGATGATTTCCCGGTACTCTAAAGATAAGATTTCACTGCATGGCTGATTGCTTCATAACTGTTATGTGTTCATCTGTCTCACTCGTGTCTCTAGGATTAATCTGCCCCTGCCTTGGCAAGATGTGTGATATCCATGTGTAATATCCACCCACAAGTATACCGTGACGACCAAATAATAAATGCTGGTGCAATTTTAATCATTAGTATTACAATTTAATTGTTACTTGTACAATTGTACTAACATAGGTTTTAATAACTGCAGTTATGAAAACTGTCAAACAATCCTTTAGAGTCCTGTTATTATAGCTGAATATTTTTATATTTTTTTTTAATGAAAAGCCAGATATTGACTTTGCAGTTAGAGCAGATCTGGAGCTTCAGGAAAGGCAGTTTGCACTCACAGCGCTCTAACAGAGATCTGACTGGAGCCTGTTGGGTGGGCTCTGAACAGTCCCCAAAACACAGGTGATAAAAATTCTGAAGAAGTGTTTTACCTGAGGACAAATTCTAAACAGCTGTGTGAATTTTTAAGTAGTAGCAAAGCTGTGATTACACAAGACTATTAAACACAGGCTTAATAATGTTACCTTATTAATACCTAAATCCCGTTGGCTTTAATATGGCTTACAGATATTTATTTAATTGGTTAGCTAAATTAGAGCTTGCAATCTCAGGAACAATTTCTGTTTACCTCTAGTCTTGCTGATTAGCCTGGATGGGTATGAGCAATTTTATTGACTCTGAAGGCATTGCTGTCCAAAATAACCAGTGTGGCTTTTCTTATAGGAATCTTTTAGGGATCTGAGCCATGGTTTCTAAAGTATGTCTTGAATGGGCTTTACATGCTTTGTGAATAGAACTTTTGATCAATCCCTATTGAAAGCAAAAATTAATTTGATTATTGCATGCTATTTTTGACAGACAGCCCAACTCCATCGATTCTTTGTGGATTATTTTACTGTAAGTGTGGGTTTATATGACTTAAATGGCAACAAAAACATTAATTTCCCTGGTTCTTGATTGGTTTTCCATGAGTAAAAACATATCCCTTGCATTGTTTTGGATGGTCTCTAAAAGTAGTGCCTTGTTTTGTCTGAGACCACCTAAATCTGCGGAAACACCCAAATCCAAGAGAAAACAAGTGCCAGCTTTTGGTCAGCACAGAAGGAAGACATTCCTTGTGAAAATGCCAAGGAGAGCTAGACTTGTGGAGCAGAGGAGGAGAGAGATCCCTTTGTGATGAGGATGCCACCAGACTAAAGTCCCACCACCAGCCCTTGTGCTTTTAAGCCTTCAGAGCCCACGAACCACGCAGCTCACCTGTACTTGAGTTTGGGCAGTCAGCACTGAAAGCAGCGAGGATTTTCCCAGCCTTGGCAATATTTTGTCACAGAGTGAGCTCTGGGTGTGGTTGAGGTGAGCTGGGTGGCTGGCAAAGCCGTTTTTGTTCAAACACTTGTTTAAACAAAGTTTATGGAGGGAGCAGCAGCAGCCAGGGATGGTTGTTGGTGGTTGTAGTGAGCTGTGTTCTTCATGCTGTGGTTCTCTGCTGGCCACCTCACCCAGGGCTCCTGCAGGGGCTTGCCAGGCTCTAGGCCTGACTCACAACCTTTCCTTGCTGAAATGAAACTGGTTAAAAATTCCCCTTCTCTACCCCCTCTTCGTTTTCCCGTCCCAGCCTGGCGTGTTTCATGTTGACCATAAATTTCTTCACCCATTTTTTTTTTCCTAGCAAATGTGTTCATGGATGATGCGGTCACTTGAGCAAATATTTGTCAGAAGCCCTCTCACCTCCTCTCCTGCTTTGAGCCTTTTGAATGTCTTGCATTGAGGAATATTTGCAGAAGTTTATTTTTCCTGGCAGTAAATTATAGTGACCTGCATGAATGAATGGAATGGTAGTAAGGATTATGTCATTTATTTAAATGTCTAGTCCTTTCCTATAGAGAGGCAGAAAAGTAAATAATGAGGTTTTCAAAAGTGATGAGAGGTTTGGGGTGCTGGGTACCCAGCTGATGGCACCCAGAGGACCCTGCTTGTGTCCTGTAAGAGATGAAACCAGAAGTCCAAATATTACTTTTGCAAGTCACAACCTGTGTTTTGGAGTCCTGCATACTTAGTAATTTTACCACTCTTCTTTTTTTTTTCATTTCATTTGATGAGTTTGAGGGCATAATTGTGAGTCTGTTTGAAAACCTGTGCATGGGAATGTGCACCTTTAGTTGATTTTGAGTGTGAGTCCCTCAAGAGATTGGGATTTTCACCTAAAGGGGGGTTGATGTTGGAGTGCTCAGCCATTCCTGTGTGGCTGGAGGCTTGCAGTAATTGTGGAGCATAAAATTGCTGAAGCAGTAAATTAAGGCTGGCCAGAAGGGGAAACTCTGACAGTTTTTCTAGTTGAGACAGTTCTACAGAGTTAACTTTATACCCTTTTTTCTGTTTTCATATGAATTTTCAGTTCCCACAGGGCTGTGGGGAGTTATGAATGTTTGTTTAGAGGCAATTGCGTACGTAGACCGCATCTTACAAACTTCAGGTCATAATTTTAGGTCATGTTCTGTGTAGAAAACTGTCAGTTGAAAGCCTCTGAAATTACTTTTCCTATATGGTTTAACTGGTTCCAGAGCTGATTAAGTGTAAGTAATAGCAAATGGTATTAAACATGGTTACATATTACACTAACATGAGCATCTGACTATATGGTGTAATGTAGAGAACCCTCCGATTATGTCACAGAGTTGGGAGGTATCCCAGCAAAAATCGTGCCAAATAGTGACACAATGCTGGTTAGGAATATGCCAATAACTTTCCAAACCTTGAACTCTTTTGACAATTAAAAGCCTGGAGCCAGCAGGGCTGAGAGGTTTTCAGTCAGAATGTAGGTGTGAAGTATTCTCATTTTTACCTTGTAATTACTTGCAAGAACTCTTAAGAGTCAGCTCAGATGGTCTTGTTCAGATTTACAGACCTGGCAAAACCCTTGCACTGAGGTGTTTTCTTTTACAGTGGGAGTAGAAAATATGGAAGAAAAAAGAAGCAGCAAGTCATTGGCAGCCTCTCTGTTGCTCAGGATTCTTGTGCACAGTGACTGTGTTAGCAGGGAATGGCCCATTCAAGTTGGCCAGGATGTTCTGTGCTGGACAAAGTTATTCTTTGAATGTTTGGGATATCCCAGTCAATGGCTTTTCCTTCCTCTCCATTTCCAAGTGGGGATTGAAGCAGGGCTTTGCTCAGATGTCTTAGGTTGCAGTAGTGGCAAATGGTGGTGACAGAAAACTCCACCAGGATGCTGTGAAAGGGAGACGAGTCAATTTTAGCTTTTTATTAGAGTAGTACCCAGAGGCTTCAATTAATATTGGATACTTATTGTCCAGGGCAACATGCCAGCACACAGTAATTGCTTACAACAGAAATATAGCAAGGCCAGGAGAGGGAAATGTCACTGTCCATTTTAGAGATGAAAACCCGAGCTGTGGAGTGATGAAATTTCTTGCCCTGGGTCACACAGGAAGCTGGTGACAGAGCCAAGAAGCAAAGCTGGTCTTTGAATCCTAATCCAGTACCTTAATTAAAAGAATGTTCTTTCCCTTGTACAGTTTAGCCCATCAGCTGTTTTTTTACATGCAGCTGAAGTGCCTTTTCTCCTCTTTTGTATTTAACAGCAGGTAGAAACTTGAGTTTTTATGGTAAGCTTACTAATAGACTAACTCCATTTTCATTACACATGTATAAAGCCGTGCAATCTTAAGGGAGAAGGAATGGAAACGATGTGGATTTCACTTATGAGTTGTATTGTAGTGAATCCGGGTTGCAGGAAGCAACGTGGGAATGCAGCCACTGAGACTTGTATATAATTAGATCACTCTTGGATGGCAATTATTGCTGGAGTACAATTTCAGCAGCAGCAGTTCTGCTTGAGTGTGGAGGAACTAATTGAATTTGGGTTTTAACAGCAAAAGAAAAGAAGGTTACTCCTTGAGCAGTCCTGGTCCAGGTAGCAGTTTCTGCCCTATTTAATATTGTCATCCAGGGAGACAAAGGATGGTTTGATTTCAGGTGAAGTTTGCCCCATTACCTCATTTACTGGGATTTATAAGCAGCTGCTATAGCACAACACCTCCACAAAGAATATATGACGACCCTGCTGTTTGCTATAAAAACGAATATGTTACAAATACAGATTTTTTCAGAAGCAGCCCTTTTGCAGCCAGGTTAGCAGTACTTTGAGCAGTTCCTAATTTGCCTGATAGCCTTGCCTTTGGCTCTCTTTGCTGAGGAGTGAGCTCCAGGGGTGGCAGAGCACCACGCAGCTGTCCCTTAACAGCAATTCATATTTTCATATAAAACCAGTGTGAGAGTAGCTTCTCATCCAGAAAGCATTTTAAATGACTCTCAGTTTAAAGCTTGTGCCTCAGAAATCTCATGTATGAGTGATTTTACTGATGGCAGAAAAACACTTTTATTCTGAACTCTTGGTGGTTTTAGAGTGCTATAGGATACATTTTATTCTTGCTTTTTACAGCACACTGTTAAAAATCTTTTGAAAATGGAATCAACATTTTGCTATTGGTACTTCACTGTTTATGTTTCCCTTCATTTAGACAGAAGGAAAAACTGCTTTTGTTTCTAGTCAACTTTTATTTTTGGACTTTCATGTGCTCTTGCAGTCTCTAGCTGTGAACATGGCATGAGCACATATTTTATTTTTTTTTTAAAGACACTTTTCCATTTTGTCATTCCCAAATTCATCAAAACATACGGATTGTTTGCTTTCTGCTGAGACTTATTGAAATAAAGTTCGGAATTAGTGGGACTCAAGTACAGTTCTTCCCTTAATTTTCCAAAGAATTGTTTTTAGGACTCGGGTTACGTACGACAAAGGAGCTGACACCAACTCAATAACATGCCTTGGGTGTTGCATCATAAATGTCTGGCAGGAGTTACAGGCAGGTATTACAACCAAGCCTAAACTTGAGTTTCTGGCAGATGTTCTTGTAGTTGTTGACTGGCTCTTTACGAGGACAAGCTTTGGCTTGATGTCTTCACCCCGGCGCTCGCTCGCGGCGCGGGACAAGATGAGGCAGGGCCAAAAAGCGCGAAGGAATCCAGGCTGATGCCTGCCCTCAGGTATCTGCTTAGGCTGAGAGGGAAGATGCTTTTATTTAATGTGCTGATAAGCCCAGAGTGTGGACTTTACACCTGGCACCAGGCTTTTGGCAGGGTGTTCGCATCGCAGGAGGAATTACGCAAATTGTTTAGTGCTGGGGGCTGTGTGGTTTGCTCCGGAAAACAAAGCCCACACTGTGATGCTTCAGCTCAGGGAAAACGAAAGCTTATGGGTTCCCCCCCACCCCCTTCCTTAATAAGGTAAAAATATTCCAACCCTGTAGTTTTATAGCATTAAAGCTTCTGATTTCATTGGAGTAGCCTGGCTAAATTACATTTTATGGACAAATACTGGTGTCATTACTTCATCTGCTGGGTGAACAGTGAATTTGTCATGTTTGGAATGCTTCCTGCAGAGTCTGCTGGGGAGGACTGGTCTCCCTGTCCCACTTTCTGTCTTATTATAGCCCCAAGGCAGTTATTTCTCTTTCTTTTGATGAGTGATGAACAGGATATTGTTTCAGTTCTGTTATTATAATTTTTAATCATGCCTTCTAATTTGTGCTCTATGCTACTTGTGGAAGTGCAAGGAGGAATTTGCAGGAGATGTCTGAAGATGCAAACAAAAGCCTGTTGCCTTGTTAATGGCAATTGGCATGTGTCAAAACCATATCTGTGCCTAATAGGAGGGGCTTTCTGACCTGATCCAGGCTTTTCTCACAGCTTTATTAGTGAAAAAATGGCAGCATAATTGGCAGTAAACTGGTAAAGCTATGTCTTAAAAATACAAAAAAAAAAATCCCAAACCCCAACCTAAAAAAAATATTATAAATATAGAAAAGTTGTAAATGAACTGTGAGACAGGTTGGATGATGACATATTAAAGACAAACACAAGGTTTGCAATCTAGGAGAAAAAAAAAAGAAAAAAATAAGGGGTGTGAAAGGTGGGAGGGTGAGGAGTCTGGCAGTAGAAAAGCATGGAAGTAGAAAATCAGTAGAAAATCAGTAAAATGTAAAATTCTGTGTTTAATAAAGAAAAAGGTTGCACTTAGAACCTTAGTGTTGGTCTCCTCTCCTCTCTCTGCCCTGCAGAGCACTGGGTGACCTGACATCCAGAGGTGGCTGTGATTTACAGCTTTTGAGGATTTTAAGCCATTATGTCATCTTTGGATTGCTACTGTTCCCGTGGTGCAGCTTCCACAGCCGTTGTTCCATTTAAACATAAAAAAGGCACATCAAAAAATCAGAGTTTGGTAAACACTTGAATATTGAACTGCTCTGTAAATTTAAGTTACTAAAATTAGTATTTAATATTATTTTATATATATAATATTAATATAATTTTTATTTCAAGTTTTAATACTAATTCTTTTTCAGATTGCTCTTTAAAAGGTAGCATGAGTATGTTGAAATTTTTGGCTTTCATGAAGGTAAAACACTGATACTGTCAGAACTTTAGCAAAGGGAAGAACCCAACATGACAGTGTATTAGGCAGAATAAAGTAATTTATCATTTTTACAAGATGCTTATAAAAGTCTAAAATTACATATATTTTTAGGGGGCTTTTAATCACCATCACAAATAAGGTGATCAAAGCATCAGTTGTTTTGTGTGCTCTGCATTTATAAGTGAATCTCCATGCATTCATTAGTGTTTGTACCTGCAGCACTGTTTCTGCTGTTCAGTTGGATTATGTGCATTATTGAGCAACATCATTTCATGGCAGCAGTTGGTTTCCTTTGATATTTGTGCACCAAGGGTGTTTGTGAGCACACCTCTATTTCAGTGAATATTCCAGAAAATGGGTTTTATTGCCCCAACTGCTTTTCAGTGACATTTTCTCAGAAAGCAGCTCTGGCAGCTGCTGCTCAGCCAGAGGCTGTTGGTGGTGCTCCCATCTGCTTCCTGGGAAAAGGCAGGGAAAAGGGGGTGCAGGAATGTTGTGGATTATTCCCAACAGGAAACCAAGCCCCACACAACTCTTGCTTAGCCCTTGCTGTGGGGTGGGGGAGAGAATCAGAAGGGCAGAACTGAGGATTGAGATAATTTATGGGTTGAGGTAGGAGGAGTTTAGTAATTTAAATATAATGGGAATAATGAAAAAGAAAATAAGGAAAAGAGAGAAAAATAAGAAAGTCAAGTGATGCAAATGAAAAACACTTGCTCACCACTGACTGACCAGTGTGCAGCAGCTCCTGAGTGGCTCCTGGCTAGCTTTCCCCACAATTTACACACTGAGTATTTGGTCTGGAATATCTCTTTGGTCAGCTGGGGTCAGCTGTCCTGGTTGTGTCTCCCCTCAGCTCCTTGTGCCCCCAATGTCCCCCTGGCAGGGCAGCACAAGGAGCTGACAGGTCCCTGAGTGTGAGCCAAACCCTCAGTGTGTTCTCAACATTATTCTCATCCTTAGTCCAGACAGGGCACTGTACCAGGGCTGGGAAGAAAATTACTTACCCCAGCCAGAACCAGGACAAGAGCTGTAGAAAGTTAATAAATCAACTTTGTAGCTCTGGAGCAAGCGAGTGTCCAAGCCTGGCCAGCCTGTGAACACTGTCACATCTTGTGATATTTACTTGGATTTACCCAAATTACTGGAAATACAGTGACAAATATGTATGATCAGGGCCTTCCCATGAGCAGCCTTCTTCAGCATCTGGTCCAGCTTTCAGAGCAGTGGATTGTGTGTTGCAGAAGGGAACGTAGTGCTGCTGGAGGGATGTCTCCAAACTTTATCACCAGGGAAGGGAAGCCCAAAGGGCTGAGTGAGGGCTCATGAGGCTGAGCCTGGACTGTCCAGCACTGAAATTCTGGCTGCTGGAGCTTCTTTTCTGCCCTGAGACCTGTACAGTCGGTATGGTCAGTCAGCTGCTGGCTGGCTGGGTCTGGCAGGGAGCTGGGGAAGGGTGAATTCCACAGTGCTTCCAATAATTTCACACCTGCATTTCTCAATAGAGCAAGTGTGCTGTGTAAGAAAAGGGGGGAGAAGTGTAGAAATGTAAGGAGTGCTTTTAAAGCTTTACATAATCTTTTCCATTTTACTTTAAAGTAAAAAAAAAACGTAAAGCAGAGCTGTTTTCAGGAAAGGAAATTTGGCGGGTGAGAAATATGTGGTTGGGCCACAATACCAGCAGAAATAATAACTCCCCCCATGTTCTTTATGGCATCACTGGGTGCACTGGGGAGTTAAAGCCACTGCAGCTGGGAGAGGACATCATCCCTGTGGGAGGGATGCTGTTTGCCAGGCATGCAGTAAACCTTTGGCAGAGCCTACTGGAGAGCCCATTCCAGTGCTGCTGGACCCAGCATTGTCTCTGGTTATTATACAGCAGCTGAGTGCTGGGAGCTGTGCACAGTACAAAGGATGATATCTCTGGGTGTAAAAATTAATGCAGTCTCTGGGAACAGCCAGAACAATAAAATTTTACCACTTGTCTGTGAGAAGTCGCAAGCTGTTTTTCATATTCTCTTGTAGCCTCTTTTCTTTTAGGGTACACTGAAAAGAATATCAATGAAAATTGTAGCCTCTCATTGTTCTGTTTCCCATGATTTTTTTCACAGTAAAATAAGGCCTCTCCACCCTTTGTTCAGACATGTATGAAGCATTTGCTTATGCATGCACTGTGTGAGGGACCCTGCAAGGGAGCTCCAGGATTAGTGTTGTACAACTCTTGCTGCTACGACTTTTTCTGCTCCTTGGGGCTGTTGAAACCCACACTGTCAGCCTGACAATAGGGCTTTGCTTTTAAGGACAAACTGCTCTTAAAACCCTGTTGATAATTTCATGTTTTAAAACAAGAGCATTCATGTTTCCTGCCTTAGCCCCAGGCTTGCTGGATGTTCCTGTCTCTTCTCCCCTCAGATATATGTGTGATTTGAAAGGACACCTTTTAACTAGTTCTGATTATAATTTTATTTTTTTTTGTACTGTTTTCACTGACATCAATGGGCTTTGTATCAAGCCAAATAGGTCAGGCTTGCTTGCTGTCTTTTCCCAGACAGAGGTGTGCAGATGGACTTCTGCTGTACAGGTGTGCAGAGATGAATTTTTAGCTGAAATGCAGACAGGACGGAGAGCTGAAGCTCTCTCTGCTGTAGAGTTATCCAAGGAGACAGATGGGATAACAATCAGTGGGAGCTTTGCTTGCTTGGGAAACAGTGCCATTACTTAAAATTATAGGTAAAGGTGGTGAAGCCAAGGACAAAGAGTTTGAATACACCTGCTTAACTTCTGTAAGGATTTTTAAAAGGCACTGCCTTTTACTTGGCTGGGCTTCGTGAGCAGAAGGGTTGAGTGTCACAAGGTTGGATGGAGTGGCAGAGGCTTTGTTTTGAGTAACAAATGGGTCTGCTTTGATATATGTTACAGAACTTTAATCTTTACCATTAAAATAATGCTCAAAATAATAAAAAAAATATTCTTTAATAATGTTTGAATGTTTAACTTGTGAAAGTATTCAGTGACAGCAGGGATATGTGGAATCTGGTTCCCTGCTGGCTGCTGGTGCTGCCCAAAAACCCGAGCAGAGCTGGTGGTGGGGCCCAGTTGTTGACAGAGATGGAGGGAGAGACACAACAGCAGCAAGAGTTGCCTCAAGTTTGTGTTAAAGGATTCTAAATGAAAGGACAAAAGGAGCTTAGATAATGATGGTGGGTGGGGGTTGGCCCCAGGTCCCTGTGCCAGGTTCACTGGAGCTCGCCCTTTGAACTTTGGCCACCAAAATGATTTCTTCAAGTAGTATTGGGCCAGTTGGAAATGCTGCACGTGGAGGCTCCTGCTGTGCTGGAACAGGGAGTAGCATGAACCATTTTTTGGCTAATACCTGCTGGTTAAAAGGTGCCCAGATTTGTAAGGTGTGATATCATCGGTACTGGTAATGCTGGACTGATCCATAGGCTGTTCTGCAGGTCTGCCTGAGAGGCTCCTGCTCTTTATCAAGTGTTCTTGCCAGGGATGGTCTTTATCTCTTACTGTTTTATGACAGTGATGTTAATCCTTCCAGCCTTCAAGCACTGTGTGATTTTGCAGAGTTTAGGAAGAGAGCATCATCCCTCACTTGCTGTGTGCTCCACCTTGGCGTGTGTGAATTACCCAGGAAGCGATGATTGGAGGGGTTTCTATGTCTCTGTGTTGAAATAGAACATGACAGTTCAGCAGCACTTCAGAACTGGCCATAAACAGCACCCAGTGCTTCATCTGGTGGAGGGAGAAACCCAAACTGATGTGCAGCTGGTGGAGGCTGCTCCAGCTCACGGGCGTCTGGCGCGTGACATTAATTAGTAAAGGTGTTCTGCCTACACCTGCTTGTTTTTCTGATCCTCTGAGAGAGCAGCCAGTGCTCAACCTTCCTCCTCCACACCACGGAGCAAACGGTGGAGTTGGGAGTGCTCTGCTTCCAGGGTTCCAGAGAGCACAGGTTCCCCTAAGCCATGGCTTTGTGCTGGGGGAGGAAGTGAAGGTTTTGGCTTGGCCCATGTCTGGAGAGCTCCCTTGAAGGAGGGAATCCCTGTGGAGGCTGACATCTCTTTGGTTGGACCCTTCCTACACCACTGAACCCAGGGGGTGGAGAGCAAGGGTAGTTCCAAACTATGTGAACTTGGATAATGCTGGATTTATAGAGAAACCCAAGCTGCAGTACCTCATGCTGGAGTTGCTCCTGGAACTCACCTCAGAAAGGCTCTCTAATTCAGAGAACAATAATTAATCCAGCCTCTGAGTGCTTATGGACAGATTTGCAGTTAGTGTTGGTGGGATCTTTCATGAAGAATGGCAATCCCTGTGTTTCTCCTTGCAGACTGGCTCCTTTGCAGTCAGCTAGCACAGGATAGAAACCTGAAACTCATCCCTCACTGAACAGTAAGGTTTTAATAATCTTATAATCTTTCTTTTAATGGTTGATATTTAGCCCAAATAGATGCTAATCAGGCACTGATATCCTGTGGCTGGCTCCTTGGCTTTAGTAAATGTTCCAATCCTGTAGCAAGTACCCACATCACCAAAACCAGCATCAGAGCCAGCAATAACAGTACCTACATGTACAGCCTCAATGGGGGTGTCAAAAAAGGAGCACAGAGTGGTTTGCACAGATGGAGGGAGCTGTTCCCTCAGACTGTGACTGAAATGGTCACTGCTGAGAAGAAATCATGTTTCAGCTTTGAGGTGTTGTGGGGTGCACTGTGGGGAACTGGAGCTGCACCTGGGAGGTTTCACCTTCCTGCCAGCTCCAGACAGTGGTTCAGTCACCTGAAAAGTTAGCATAGAACTGCCCTTCCTGATGGAGCAGTAATCCCATGGGTATGGTTGGGGTGAGGGCATGAGGAGGGGGCTCTGGGTGTCCCAGAGTTGGGTGACACTGCTGGAGAGGGCTCTGGGTGTCCCACAGATGGGTGACACTGCTGGA
>NC_031775.1:29602879-29656138 GCF_001522545.3 Parus major | reverse complement strand
GCTCTGGGTGTCCCACAGATGGGTGACAATGCTGGCCTCCCCACTCTGTGAGGTCCATGGGTCACTTGGTGGCACAAAGGATGTCAGGTGGCTTTACATCCATGGGCACAGTATTTCCTGAGGGAATGCCCAGATGTGGTGTGTTGTCAGTTCAGGGACAGAGCTGTGCTCCTCCATCAGCAGTGCTGCTCCCAGAGCCCAGCAGCCTTCTGAGATCTCCTGGGTTAGGTAGATGGCCCAGTGGGAATGGTGGGAAAGTGCTGCTGTGTTCCCTGAAACACAGGGAATGTTTCAGTCCAAGCCTGTGATGAAAAGGCTGTGGTTAATTTTTTTAAGGCTTGCAAGTCAATCTTGCAAGTTTACAATGTGAGGCCAAAGCTAATGCAAGAGGCTGTGATTACAGTCTGGCCTAAAATGCTGTAGGATGCTTTTGAGACCCATAATTTACAGCATAATTAGCATCTTCCAAAGCAACAGATGTTGCAGCATCTGAAGGAAGGTGCTTGGGAATGGATGGTGTTTTCTCCAAACAGGGTCCAGGCTGCTGCTGAATATTTCCCAAGCTTGGAGGCAGACAAAATAAGCAACTAGAGCTGAGGGTGCTGTGCTGACCAGGGCAAGGGAAGAAGAGGACATGGTAGGTCTGTGTTTTCAGTCAGTACAGTGACAGCTGGAACTACTTCATTTCTCATTTAATGATTACTGAATGCACAGAACCTCTACCAGGTTTGATCCAGAACTGGTGCTCAGAGGCATCATTTGGGGGAGCCCTTTGTAGTTGCTCAGTGGCAGCCATCAAGATGAGCTCTTGGAAGTCAGTAACACTTCAAAAGTGCGATTAAAGGCTCTGATAAATGTGACTAGTTAAAAATTAGGTAATCTTTTTCTCCCTCTCTTCCCCCCCTTAATTGAGGATCTCTCCACTGTCCCCAGAACCCATGCTTGGTCTTGCATTTGCTATTAAGCTTTTATTTTTCTAGCCCACACTCGAATCACAGATTTGCAAGGAGAGGAAACAAGCACATTCAAAAGCAGAAAATAAGAGTAGTTTTGGTTTTCTTTTCTTTCAATGAATCGGATGCCTTATGCAAAGCCCATTGAATTCCATGTGAGTTTTCCCCCTGACTTCAATGGGCTTTGGTTCTGGCTTTTAGCTCCCGTGAAAGGTCCTGAACTATCTGTGCTAGGGTGACAAGGAAGCTTGGAGAGACAATTCCCAGAGCTCTTCTCAGCCCCTGGCACAGCCAGGTTGCTAAGGAGACTTGGCCTGGCCAGGGTCCTGGAGCTCCCCCCTTCCGGGGTTATTGTCTGCTCTCCCTGCCAAGGCTCTCTGGTGGCAGCAGTGCCACTCTCTCAGCCACAATCCCTCTCCACTGGCCTCTGGCAGCAGCAGCTCCTGCCCTACATCTCCCTCCTCCCTTCCTGGGGCTGTGCCTTCTGCTCTCCTTTGGCTGTGAGAGTTGGGGTTTGGCCCCTGTCGCCCACCCCACACCCCAGCATCTTCACCTCCTACAGATGCATCACTTTCCTCTTTCTCTCCTCTCTCTTTTCCCCTGGCCAGCAAAAAAAAAATTGGAGATGAAGCCAAGGATGGGGAAGAGATGTGGAATTTTGTAGGAATCCTCTGTTCAGGGTCTCTAATTCCTTAAAGAGCCAGTTCTCAGGATTCCTTGTGAAGCATCTAGGCTCCAATAGTCATTTCTAGTAGCAGGACAGGCTCCCACCATCTCTAGGGGTCCTGCAGTGCTTGGAACTTCCTGGAACCTCCTTCCATTGTGCCAATTTTTTTTAGAACTTGGAATTTTCCAGCTTTCCTGGATTCTTTGTAGTTTTATCTCTTGGAGGGAGGTATTTTTAAGTTTTAACATTAACAGGCTAAATGACAGTTTCCTCTAAGCCTTTTGGGCAAGGTCTCTTTGTCAGGCATCCCTTCAGATAGCGACTCTGTTTGTCTGCAGATAAGTGAGCAGAAGTGCTTAAGCCCTGGGTACTTTCAGGGTGGTGTAAAATTTCTGTGCTTGTGGCCTTGAGTCTGATATTCCTCATGAGAGCAAACATTTTGACTGTCTTTGGTTGATAACTGATTCCTCAGATGGGGGTGATGTTGGTTTTGTACCTAAACTACAAGCTGGTGTCTTGTCTCTTATGGTGGAATCCAGCATGAAGCATGCTGGGGGTGATTCTCTGTATTAATAGCATATGTTTTTGACTTGATTTTATAACAAATTGTGACAGCAGTGAGATTGTAACACTGAAATTTCAGTGTTCAGGCAGCAAAGATGTATTTCTCAAGGTGGTTTTTCAATATTAATGAACAAGAGGAATAGTGAAATCAGGCTCCAGAGCTATGAGATTTGCTGCCAGCTTGTTTTGTATGAAAATATTGTTTAACTAACTAGAGATATATAAGGTCACTATGTTTTAGTGATCATCCTGATTATAATTATTAGGTAATGATAATATCTCTTTCACCAGCCTTTAAGGTGTTTTTAAAGGCAACTTTGACTCTTTTGCTGGTGTTCAGTAAAAAGGAACACACTGTTTCCATCTAATACTAGTGCAGCTAGTTGTTTGAGTGATGATATCTGCTTACAAATGTACAGCTTGTATTTTAAATGCTGAATAGTGATGTGAGATTTATGAATATGGCTTTGACAGTACCTGTGCTTAACAGAGTCCCTAGATGTGTGTGGTTTTGCAGAGAAGTAGGATAACTTCAGGATGTTTTTGGATAACGTCCTGAAATGAGTATTTCCAAGAAAAGGTGCTGTACAAAATTAAGCTTGGCAATTGGTAATTAGTGGAAGTTTCTTCATAGTTATTTTCCCCGGTCTTGAGTGTATTTTGGGTGCTCTTTGGACCCCTGGTTTGCCAGGAAGCCCTGCTGGATTTGCATGGCTTTGTTCTCCTGCTGTTTGCCTGTGTGGGCATAGGACTTACTCCCGTCTGCTGAAGTGGAGGAGTTGGTGAACACTGATCCATGAGTGGGAGGGCAACCAAAGTTTGTTTCTAACACTTTTACCTTTAGAGAAGAAATTTCACAAAGGGCCATGCACATGTACCCATCTCTATGCATGCACTTCAATTTTTTGAAATTAAATTGGGGACTAAGAGTGTGAGAATTCTGCTTTTATTCCTTTGCTTTGCCTCTTCTTTTTTGATGGAGGAAATGCTTGACAGTCATCAATAAAAGATTAAATCATTGATGGCTGTTGGGATAAACTAAACACATCTTGTGTGTGGATGCTGGCATAGTAGGAACTTTTCCAAGATGTTTCAGGCCTCGTTCTCTGGTTTGTTAAAGGGCAGAGAATAAGGTCACAAAGGAAATCAAACCCTGATGTGGAGAAATGAAACATGAGGCCTACTGACTTCTAAAAAACATTTTAAATAACATTCTCTAAGGTTTCATTTTATACTGAAGGCAGCTGTAATAAGTTTTGGAAGATGGTGTAAGGTTTCTATTAAAGAGAGATTTTTTTGCTTGCTGTTTTTGTACCCAAATGAAGGAATGAGGGAGATGGAATTAGAGCTTATTTAGTATAAGGTGAGACACTAAAAGTTCTCTCCAGAACTGTAAAATCATAATTTATGTTTTCTACTGCAATTTACAAATTAAAAAATATGAAACTGTTCCTAGATCTTCGAAAATGACACACATAGCCATGGAATAATTTAGTAACTGCAATGCAAATGCACTTTTGCCACAAGTAAAATAAGACTGCTGCTTTGTAGTGTGCTGCCAGCATAGGCTCAGTGAATAAATTCCCAGTAGATGTTTGCTGCATGCCAAATATATTGGACTGTATAAAAGATCCCATTGTTCAATGGCATCATTATTTGCTATTATACTCACAATGTTTGCTTGTGAAACAATTTATTGGAGACAAGTATGTTTTAAGAAGGAACGCTTGGTTTGAAATTCAGTTGATTTGGCTCATAATGTCAGAGCTTTTACAGTATATAGCCTCTAAAAATAAATGTTTAGGTCTGCTATTTTTTACTTATCTTTGAAAGAATTCCTGGAGCAGGGGAGAACAGGGAGCTGAGGGTGGGGATGGCCAGTGAGCATTTCACTTCTCATTTATAGAATTGTTTAGGTCGGAAAAGCCCTCTAAAATCATTGAGTCCAGCCATTAACTCAGCACAGCCAAGGCCACCACTAAACCACGTCTCCAGGTGTCACATCCACACACATGACTTTTAGATGCCCTCCCTGGGCAGCCTGTTCCAAAGCTGGCCAACCCTTTTGGCGAGGGAATTTTCCCTGATATCCAATCTAAACCTCCCCTGGCACAACCTGAGGCCATTTCCTCTCATCCTTGGCACCTGTGAGAGGAGCCTGACTCCCACCTGGCTAAAGCCTCCTGTCAGGGAGCTGTAGAGAACAAGAAGGTCCCTCCTGAACCTCCTTTCTTTCCTCCAGGCTAAACAACCCCAATTCCCAGGCTGCTCCCCATGAGAGGCTGACTGAAAATGTGTGAGAAGTGCTTATGCATGGGCGTAGATTAGAAGCTGAATTGGCTCCCATTAAATACAGTCCAGTTTTCCAGAGAACTCTGTATTTCCCTGTGTCTTGGTGAGAATAAGAATGAAGCAGTGTTTCTGCTGCTGTGTCTGGGTGAAGCAGAGAGCAGGGGTGGCAGTGATTAGAGTATTTTAGGAAGTTGAGCTCCCTGGTTTGTGCATCCTGCACGCTGAGGCTTCAGCTGCTACTTTTGAGAAATTCCCTTTGGTATATTTTAACATGTTTTTAAAATTAATCAATAATATTTCTTCTTAATGTGCGGAGATCTAGTCAAATCAAGATGTTTCTGAACTCGGAGGTAACTGTATTATGGTAGCTTAAAAAAAAAAAACCCAAAAGGAGATATTTTACCTAATTAGGGCTGAGTTAAACCATGGAAAATGAGTAAAGTGTTTAAGCAGGGTTCCCCCTCTCCCCCCAGATGGCTATTCTTTAAATTACAAGTGTAGCACCCAAGCCATCTCCTTTGAACCGCAGGTTTTGTTACATGCTTTGGCTGCGGTGTTATTTCGGAGGAGTCAGCCAACAGGCTCACAGGGCTTTTTGGCTGGGGTTCACTTACAGTTTTCTTGGCAGCCCTGCTTATTTACGCATCTTTATTTCTCTCTCTCTCTCTCTTGCTCCTTCTGTGCCGCTGCCCGCTGGAGCAGAGCGCTCCCCGCACCGGCCCATCCTGCAGGCGGGGCTCCCCGCCAACGCCTCCGCCGTGGTGGGCGGCGACGTCGAGTTTGTCTGCAAGGTGTACAGCGATGCCCAGCCCCACATCCAGTGGATAAAACACGTGGAGAAGAACGGCAGTAAATACGGGCCAGATGGGCTGCCTTATCTCCAGGTTTTAAAGGTGAGGCTTCGCAGGTGCTGGCGGTGGTGACGCCTTCTTTAGAGCGTGGCGTTTATTTGGTGTAAATCCAAGGATTTTGAGTTTGGAACCTCTTTTGAAAGTGGAGATATTTATGTTATAAACATTTGATTGTCTGAATGCTAAATGTGCAGCTTGTAGACACTGTTTTGCTCCTTTTTACTTCCATAAAAAGTCCTTTATTATCTGAATGTTTCAGGCATGACTTGTTCAGAAAAAATTGAAAATCCTTCTAAAGAACATCATTGACATTTTGTATGGGTAGAAAGCATTCAAAACATACCTGGGACAATCTACTCCATTTCTTTCATGTTTCTTCAGCCTCTTGATTTCAAAGTAACATGGCAGCTGCTGCCAAAATCTTGCTGGAGGACTGGGCTGTCTGGACGCTGAGCCTGCAGAGATGTCTGATTTGGAGCAGTGTATTGGTACTGTCATTCCTGCCAGTCTGGAGCAAGCCTGACCAGGGAAACAGAAGTTTTCCAAGCTGGATGGCATTGCCAAAACTCTGAGAGGCAGGACAGCCAGCTCTGTACCTGCTTGCCCCATGCAGTACCTGCCTAGGCAGATTCATTTTCCCCCACGCTGCTGTTTCCTAACTCCTCGTGTCACGCTTCACATGTAAGAAAACCAAGCAACAACAACAACCTAAAGGAAAACAAAAACAAACAAAAAACCCAAAAAAATTCCAACCCCAAACCCTTCAATGTTCAGAGGCTGATGTGGAATGTTCTGGTGACGTGTTGGTGGTGGGACCATAGACAGATTGGTGTCCATTCTGGGCAGCAGTGACGTTGTTCTCCTGTGTTATTGGTCTGTTCTAGCACTCGGGGATAAATAGTTCCAATGCTGAAGTGCTGACACTGTACAATGTGACAGAGGCGGACGCTGGAGAATATATTTGTAAGGTCTCCAATTATATAGGGGAGGCCAACCAGTCTGCCTGGCTCTCTGTTCTGCCAAGTGTACAAGGTAACAATGTTTTTTAAAGCAAGCTGGAAAAAAGTGGTGCTTTGGGAGACTGCAGGCAGCTTGTAGGATACTCTCTGGCCTTGGTGGTATTTGTGTAATCCTCCTTTGGTGATGCAGCTGGTGTTACACCAGCAGCCATGGAAAAATTCCCACAATGTTCTCTGTGAACCAGAAGCACTGCTTTGGTTTCTGATGCTGATCTCTATTCTCTCTCTGGTGTCTTTTTGTGTGTGTGTGTGTCCAGTTTTGCTGTTGATTCTGCGTCCTCTGCAGTTGACACAGAGGGTACTCACTGAATAATGTAATTACAACCTCATAGTATATATTTATATATACACATAGGTGTGTATATACATGACCTGCTCACATAAATACCCACTGGAGTATAAGTCAGGTCAGTTTAGTCACTCAAAACTTCCCACCTCACCTGTGACTGTGCAGGTGGGAGGCTTTTCCCAGGTCTTACCCATTACTAACTGCGTTTTATTCAGCAGTAACAGTAAAGGCAACTGTGTGACTACAACCCACAACTAAATTTACCTCAAAATGGTTCAATATAAAGGTATTTATTCCCTGATTGTGTACTTCAAATTAACATTTTTGAATGGAACAGAGATCAAAAGTAGCAAACATTAATTTCTCTAAACCTCCATCACTGAGACCTTGATGCTGATGCCCCGATGTGCCCATCTTGGGGCAGCTGGGAAGTTCCAGGCCTAAGATTTACTACATTTGTATAAATTTGGATAATCACTGATACTTGGATTGGTGCACAATGTCAAGACAAGTCTGGAAGATGACCAGTAAAAACCACAAAACTTGCAGAGTACTTTTTCCCCTCAATCTTTAAGATGTAGAAAGATATATTTGATTTCCATCTCCTGGTTTTCAAGCCTTTGAAGTCTTTTCTCTCACATCTATGAGAGCCACAACTGAACAAGATCTCTGATTTTTCAGCAAGAATTGAGATACTTTCCACCGTGCTTCTAAGCAAACCACCAAATATTTCCAGATTTGAGATTTAAATGAGGTTTGGCAACTCTTCACAATGTACAGTAGTAGTCACTACTCAAAAGTGGAGTACAGTGGGTGATGCAAGGATCATACACAGTATATGACAGCTACTAAGTTGTCTTTTGGAGCAGAATTCACCCCTTTTCTTTATCATTTTAGAGTATGCTTTTATGGTAAATTCTTTCCTCTGGAACAGGTATCTACACGTGAAGGATCCCACATTCTGTCCTACTCCATTTTCTCTTTGTTTTTCTTTCAACTTTCTCTTGTTATAAAAAAAGAAGAAGAGAGAGAAAAAAATAAAAATCTTTGTGGGTGAATTTTTCCATGTCTTTTGATTGCATGCATGTTTAGGTGGTGAGTTTAGGTCTGGTGAAGGGTGTTTACTTTCTGAGGTGAGCTGGGACCTGTTGGTAAACGCCTTTTGGATGAGGGATTGTGGATGGGGAAGGAGCTTTGCATCTCTCCACCTCTGCCTTTACCAAGTGCAAAGCCCTGTGGCTCCATCTCCCTATCCACAAAAATTCTCTCAGTGTCTAGCTTTTTCTCTTGCTTCCCTCTTGTTTTTTTTTAGGCTGCCGGTGTTAACACCACGGACAAAGAAATTGAGGTTCTCTATATACGGAATGTAACTTTTGAGGATGCTGGGGAGTATACATGCTTGGCGGGTAATTCTATTGGGATATCCTTTCACACTGCATGGTTGACAGTTCTGCCAGGTATACACTGCTCTCTTTCCGTGGTTTTTCCTCTTTTTTTTCCCCCCCTCCCCTTGTTGATTGCTGCAGAATTAGCACAGCTTCTGTCTCAAAAAAAAAAATAAAAGTACTTTTACAATGATTTTGGTTTTTCAAGTGCAGTTGTCTCAATCCAGTGAGTTGTTCTGACACATATTTGCCAAAAAACAAATAGCAACAACAGCAAAAAAAGGGAGTGGAGTGTGTGGCTATTGCACTTAATTGAAATGTTTTTGCATCGTCAGAAATGCTGAGTATCTGCATTTCCTTAGCACTTCAATGGGACAACTGAAAATCAGCCTGTAAATCATTGTAAAAGAGAGGATGAAATTCAGTTTGTTACGAAGTTTGGAACTAATTTGGCTGTAGTTACGTAATGGCTCATTGAAATACCTGAGCTATTCAGTGTACTTCAGTTCACTTCTACCTATCATGCAAATTTCTGATGGAAATTCCAATTGCAATGCCAGAGGATCATGTACAGAAGCAGTGCCTTCCATATCTTGGGAATCGGCTCCGTGCATCTTTAAACATTGCATGCTCTAAGGAAACAAGTAGTCATTTGCTTTTACTGCAAAGCATGTCTTGCTGTTCTGGGGTTGATGATGTTTCTGTCCTTAAAAGAAACAAACATCAATGTGCTTTATTGCCTGAAAATTGTTATCAGCTGTGAGAAGATGTAACCGTAGCTGGTTTTGACATTAGTCAA
The DNA here is from genome assembly GCF_001522545.3 of Parus major. Classification (NCBI taxonomy): domain Eukaryota; kingdom Metazoa; phylum Chordata; class Aves; order Passeriformes; family Paridae; genus Parus; species Parus major. Next base: position 29,647,319 of record NC_031775.1, on the reverse strand, counting down.
ATTGTCTCATTTATAACTGTTGGCAGCCGCCTCGGGAGTTCCTTTGGAAAAAAAAAACATGAACCACCTGAGGTTTGCTGGGTCATCTTGTGCTTAACATTTATTAATTGTTAATCCTAAGTAAGAGGTACAAAACCTGCATGTGCATATTGCTGAGGTTCACAGTGTGGGAGTTAAACGTTCCCACTGTCTGCAGATAATTTCTTACCTTTTATTGAATTTTATTGAACGAGGCAGCTTTATTCCATCTCACTGGGAGCTGAGCCTGTGAGGTGTCACTTATGTAGAGCTTGCTTCTGCTGGCAGTGTTTGCATTTTGCAAGTGCTTGAACAGCATTTTTTATTTGTTTATTTTTTTAACCAATTTTTTTGAACAATGTAGTTTTATAAGCCTGGAAAAGCACAAGAAAATTTCAGCTTGAAACGTGCATTGCTTGCGGAGTGACCGCTGATGGCTGTGGAATGCTGTTTATCCGGGGTTGAATCCCAGATAAGGAATTAGGGACACTGTTTGCACGTATAACTGTCTTGGAGATAGCTTCAAAATGGTTTCAATCACAGTAACAGCTCTGTAGAACCACTCCCTCCAAAATCTAATCTCACAGGCCAGTAACCACTGATGAGGTTACTTGAAAGACCACAGTCCTCACAGAAGAGGCCTTGTTAATTAACGTGTTGCTAGCAATTAGTTTTTCACTTCAATTATGCTTTTTAATCCAGCTCTGGGCTCCTCAAAGGACCTCAGGGGTGCTGGGCACCCAGCATGAGGCACAGCTGGTTAAAGCAGCTGGACAGCCAAGTCTGTGAACCCCTTCTGAAACCCCTAATCTGAGTTTATAGACATGATTGGGGAACTGATTCATCCTCCCTTCCCTCTATGTTTTGAGATCCTACTGAAAATTTTGAATAAACAGGTAGACTCAAGCCCAAACATTTATTTTTGACACTTTTCATCAGGCTAGTGAATTTACAGTTTTATCTCTAGATGTGAGCTTGAATTCACAAGAATTGCAGCACTTTTAAAGTTTGACTCAAGTAACAAAATGAACCTGAGTCTAGTTTGAGCAGTTTTGTCTTCCCTCTAAAAGGATCATGCAATATTTCAATGTATATGTATGTACCTACCTAGGCAGACACGTGTATATGTTTGTTTATGTATACATAGATGCACAAGCTGACACTCAGTGCAAACTGAGAAATCAAAGCAGAGTAATGTGGAGAAAAGAATTACTCTCAGATTGCAAGATGGCCTAAACATTCAGCATTCTGAAAACCACCCAAAAATTGGTCCTATTTTACCATTACTTGCTCCAAGTGCTGTGAACCGCTGCCCATTCCGTCTGCTAACCCTCTGGCATGATTATTCCCTCCTCCAACCTTCCCACCCAGCTCCTGAGAAAGAAAAGGAATACCCAACCTCTCCAGACTACGTGGAAATAGCAATTTACTGCATAGGGGTGTTCCTGATAGCCTGCATGGTGCTGATAGTGATCCTGTGCCGCATGAAGAACACCACCAAGAAGCCGGATTTCAGCAGCCAGCCCGCTGTCCACAAGCTGACCAAGCGCATCCCCCTGCGCAGACAGGTAACAGAAAGTAGATAAAGAGTTTCAAAAAACCTTTATTTCACCTCAATGAATAAGCCAGCACATCCTTCTGCTGAGAGCTATGGAAAGGGGAATGAATAAGGGAATTAATGAATTATGTCAGGTAGGGGTGGGGTGGACAGAAATCTTAGCTCAGTATCTCAGGGCAGGGATGTTAGGGAGGACAAACATAAAATATAAAACCTGAAAAAATATAAAATATAAAAATAAAATATAAATAATATAAAATATAAAACCTGAAAAAATATAAAATATAAAACCTGTCTGTAGATGGGGGGGAAAAAATAATCTTTCAAGTATTTTGGGGCCTGATCCCATGGAGTCAATGGAAAAAATGTTACTGCCTTAATGGGCTTTGGAACAGAATCCCATTTAATTGTATATTTATGATGTTTCTAAGGTGATTATTATTATTGTAGTAACTAGGTACCAGATACAGAGAGGAATTTTTCAGGAAGACTTTTGAAGACCGAGGGGAGGGAATTTCATAGCCAGGCATCCAGAAAACACCCCAAAATAGAAAAAAGACTGTAAAAAATTAAAAGTAGGGGAGATACTATATCAGATCTTGGACAGTTTGATTAAGATAATGATGCTTTTGAGCAAGAAACGAAAGCAAGTGCCAGATTTAAAATGCAGACAACAGCATCACATGAAATATATTTTACAGTTGTTTGTGGCTGGCAATGAGCATTTCTGGAGAAAGCAATGCCACAAGCAGCAAACCAGCTGAACAAGTGGCTTTATCACAGACCACCACTTGCCAAAACAGCCTCCATTCCCACATGCTGTCCTCTCCTGAAGGATTTGTGGTGTTTTTAGAAGCTGGAGTTTAATAGGTTTTGATTTTCTTGCAATAGGTCTTGAGGGCAGACCTCCATCACCCCCCAGGTTTCAGCCCTGCAGGATGGGGGAATGTTGGAATCTCAGGCTTTGGCTCACCTCAGCAGCCAAAAAAACAGTCATGGGGGGTTGGATCCAGGCTCTGGCCAGGGAATTGGGATGTGAGGGTTCACTTTGTGTCCATCCACACCATGAGTAAGTGGTGCAGGATTTCTGCAGATTTGTTTTTACAGCCTGTCCAGAATATTGTCACTGTCAGAGTAATGAATGTACCTTAAAAAGGGTTCTTCAGCCTGGGTAAGTGTTTGAAATGAGATGTACGGCCCCACAGACTGGGAGATTCTGAGCAGCTTTACATTTTTCTGCACCCTTGCTTCATGGTTTCTGAGTTTCCTTGGTTAAAATTACCAGGGAGTGGAATGCTGTAGCTGCCTTCCTCTGAGTTCAGTATTTTACAGAATCTTGAGGTGGGGCACCTGAGCTTTTTTCAATCTAAAAAACATTTGGTTTGTCTTAAGAACAAAAAATGTTAATTCTTATTTTTTCTGACTTTCTAACTTTCTTTGTAACTTAAGGTGTGGTCTTGGTTTTTGTTGGGTTTTTTGTTTTGGCTTATTTTTTATTTTTATTTATTTTATGATTTTACTCATTTGCTCAAGTATCACTGGGACAAAGAGGGACTTTTCACTTTGAGGGTGTCAGAAAGAGGGAGGAGAAGCCCTGGGCTTAATTCACACATCTCTCTAGCTAGAAATCTGTGTAGCTTTCTGGACAAACAAGGCCTTTCAGATGTTGTATTCTTAGCCAGAGAGAGAGAGAGATACATATCAACTGCTTAGATAGGAGACATTTATTAGATTTCTGCCTGAATATAAATGCCTAATGACTCAGAGATAAATTGATGATATAAAAAATACCTAAGGTTTGGTGTGAGCTCAGTTGTGTCAGCTGGAAATGGTTCCTTGGGGAGAAGTGTTATTTCATTGCGTGTGACAGCAGTGCCAACCACTGCCCTCAGTTTAGCTATTTATCCTTAAATGATGCAATATGGACCTTCTCCAAAGCTATTGTTTTCACAGAGGGAAGAAACTGTCTTACAACATGTTTGTCACGTTGGGTTTTATCAATTTATTTCAGTATTTTTACATTTTTTTTTTAGCCAAAATGGCATTTTGCTTTTAAAACTGGGAATACTTACTTTTGAAAAAGATTTATATTTGAAAGTGCACATGCTATTTCAACCCCTAAGCAGAAATCCCACTCCTCCCAATTGTTCCTGGTACTGTTTTGTTAGCAGCAGTTGCTCATGGATGGTCTCTCTGCTTTTGTATCTGCATGGAAGAAAATATAACTACTGTAAGCATTGCCTGAAATCTGTATTTCTGGTTTGATGATTTCAATGGTCAGCTTGCAAAGGCAGGATGAGACAAACAGTCCCTGAAGATTTCCTTGTGAATATTAATTTTTCTGTGATCGTCTCCTTGGTGCTGATGCTGCAGCAGCTCTTTAGTTTCTGCATCTTTTAAAGCTGGTTTTGGATTTCAGTGCTGTTGTCAGAAGTGAAGAATTGAAAAATAAGCCAGATGTTTTTTTAAAAGGGTGTGTGTTTCTGGATCATTCAACCCAACCAATTGTGCCACCAAACTCGCTTTGTTTCAGTTTATTTGTGTTTCAGAGGGTTGTATTTAAACTTAGTGGGGTTTTGTCACTAAACCTTTATTTTCTGTGGGTCACAGAAGGTTCTCCCTTCGTGCTGTGTGTGGGAGGGACGAGGTGGGAGGATGGGAGGGAGATGCTTGTGGCAGGTAGGCTGTGAGAATAGGGCAGGGATCCAGAGCTGGGTGATGGGATTTGCTGGAATTCCAGAGAAATGAGGCCACAGATTGGGAAATTCTTGATATTGTTTTCAAAGCTCCTCTGCTGCTGGGTCAGGGTCCCCCAGGATCTGGGCTGGAAAATAATCCTGGTTCACAGAGAGACATTTGCACAGCTCTGATGCCATCTTGTCTAAGCAGGAGAAGAGTCTTGCTGAGTAACATATGGTTTGGTTTGGATCCTCCTGCACTGTTTAGCCTGAGCTACCACAGGATTTTATCATTCCCCCCATGCAGGCATTTTTCTCCTGCCAAAATGCAGCTCTTTTCACACTTGTAGGAAGGGTCAGGATGAAGTCAGGAATTACTGGTTTCCATCCCCTACAATCCTCATCCTCACCAGGGTCTGGTACTCAGTTTTTAAGGTTTTTCCAGGGAAATCCAGCAGGCAGCTCCTCTTTTCATCAAAGCAGCTCAAGTGTTACTCATGGTCTGCGTGGAGCTGCCAGCCTGGGAGGGAGGGGATGAGGAATTTGTGGGGTTGAGCCTCACAAGCTGATTTGCAGGACAGGCTTTAAGTGACAGGACCAAAAGAATAAAGAGGAGCCTTCAGGAGGATGTACCTCTGTTTGGTAGAACCTTTGTTTTAACAGATAAATTATAATTGAAGCAGACAAAAAGACAGTCCCATCTCTTGTGACTTGCTCAAAGTCAAGTACAAATGTTTGTCATCACTGAAGGTTTTTGTTAGTTCTGTCACAGGCAATCTGTCAAATTTGGACCCCCTCAACATCCACATGTCTTAAATAGGAAGCAATTATTTTTTTTATGCTTAGTATTTAAAGTACACTCCCATTAATTTATGTCTATTGTTGTTGTTGTAGAGTCATGAAGATATAATGGGTGTATTTGTGATGAACAAAAACTGATTGGGTTAAAGCAGAGTAGTTCAAAATGGCAGCTCAATAATTCAAAATGATGATGTGTGATCAGGAAAAAGGAAAGTAATGCAGTATTTCATGTAATATTAAGCAGCAAAATGATCATTTTTTAGAGGAATAGACTATGAAGTACAAGGATCAATATACAACTCTCAGTAAGATACTGTTGAGTGGAATTTACCTTAAGTATTTATTTTATTTTTTTTTTCTTTCTGCTTGGATTTTTCTATATGGAAACCACTGTCTTGTCTCGTGGTACTTTTTGGATATTATTTTTTGTGTATAAGTGTTTCCAAATGAGGGGTGGTGCATGTGTTTTAAATGTCAGTGCTAAACATTGGGATTACTCAGTTTTGTGCAGTGCATTTAACCTTGTGTTTTCCTGCATCAGGTCACTCAGATGGGCTGTTTCCACCAGCAGCTAACAGCCTTATTTACTAATTATAATATACAAATATGCATATGATTTCAAATTAACTTTTACAGCAGGGCCTTCAAAAAGGCTGACAGTTATAGGAAATCACTGCATGCCTGCTAAAACGTCCCAGCATGAGTGCCAGAACTGACAGATCTAGGCTCCAGGACATGGTATGAATTATCAGTGGAGGAAAACACCCTTCATAATCAATTACAGACAATTACACACTGCTCTGCAGCTGATTTTGCCACATGGCATTTAAAGATTCCAGCAAAGATTTGTTTGTTTTAAATGCTCTGCTGCTTAGAAATGCTTGTAAGGCATTAACTGAGAGCTGATTAAACCCAGTGTGTTGGGCAGAGGAAGAAGATGTAGTTAAAATGAGGATATAATCATGCATTGATGAGTGAGGTTTGGGTGCAGTGGGCTTTTCTCCTTCTCAAGTGCAGATATGGAGCTAAAGGTCTGGCTGAGCCTGGTGCTGCTCTCACTTCTGGGAAGCTAAAAGCACAAAAGGAAGCACACAAGGAATATTTTCTGGTGGAGCTCTGCCTTCTTGTTGAGGTCAGCACGTACCATAATGGTTCTTTCAGTGCTCTGCTCAACTCAAGCTGACTTTCACTTTTCTTTCTTTAATTAAGCACTCAAAATACCTCCCTAGTGCAGTGTCATCACATGAACAGGGTGTCAGCACACTGAGTGTGCCCCCACCGTGTTTAATTCACCTGTATCAGGTTAACCTGCACAGTGAGGGGTTGGAGAGCAGAGCTGAACATGGTAAACTGGAAAAAATAATAAAAAAAAAGCATATAGAAAGCTGCCACTTAAATGTAGATTAAAGCTGACCGTGTCTGATGACCTTAGAATAGGTAGGATTTTCCTCAGTCTTTTATAGTGTGCTCTAAGGCAGTGAAAAAAAGATGCTTGAGGGAGGAGAGATCAAAGGTTAATTCTTTCTTATTGCAGGAAAGGTGAGAGGCCATTTTGAAACAGAAAATCTCCCCCAGCCACAGACCAGGCTGGGTTGGCTTCATCTTTTCTGGAGCAGATTTTTATGGCCCTTGAGCTCCTGTAATTCCTTGTACTGCTCCAGTTAATCAATCAGGAGAATATTCCCTGGGAGTACAGTCCATTTGTCTTCTCCCAGACACGGAGTAGTTCCTCTGGATTTCTCATCATTCCTATCCATGTTAATGCACTTTGGTTACCTCCAGTATCTCTGGCCCATCACACAGGTCTGCTGTGAGGTAAACACGTGGAGCTGTGTTAAAAGGAAAGCTGGCAGAGCCTTTAATCTGCTTTTTTCTATCCATTATTGCTATTTAAGCTCTGTGTTTAAAATGCATCACCAGAGTATTTCAGTTTATTCTGAGTTTATATTTATAGGCTTTAACCAGGCTAGGGCTGCTGAATGGTGAGTGTAAAAACTAGTGAAAAAATGAAACTCTGGAAGAGATCCAGACAGTGTCCAGTACAATTGTTGTGTGCATGAAAAAATAAAACAAAAACAAAAAACAAGATCCCAGAACCTAGAATTCTGGACCATTTCTGATACCTAAGGTATCTAAATTTTGTAACTTCACTTCTCTGCCTTTCTGTCCCTTGAAAACAATGGCTGTAATGACAAAGGCCATCATAGAAGTAAAGGGAATGTTAATTAATAAAGAATATAAGAATCAAGACTTGAATAAAGATCTTGGTAGAATGGCTGGAAAATAGTAAGTGGATTTTGGAAATGTGGAGGAAGTGGTCATAGGGTATTGATAAATTTGTGGTGTGAGATGAAAAAATTGAAGCCAGAAATAACAGAAAAGTGGAATTCAGAAAAGTAGGGCCGGGGGTAGAGGAGCTGCCACACTGGAGATCTGCACATTCCTTGGTGCTGAGCTGGTCCATTCCATGAAACATCATTTTCAAACTAGTGAAATAATGAAAATGAGAAGGAAGAAAAAAAAAGTAGGCAAAAAGCAGATCAGATTCCAGCCCTGTTTCTCCTGCTGTCTGGTCCAGCAGGTGAGCTCCCCTCTGCAGGCTGGGCATGGCAGCATCTCTCTCTCAGGACTCCATTCAGTATTCACTCACTGATTTATTTACAGCTCCATAGTCTGCCTTAATAGAACCTTTCTGTTTGTATCCCGAGTGGTCACTGGATTTATTTTCCTAGAGGAATGTGCCAGGTACTTATATTTGCTGAAAGTAAATATTAACATTCATGATGGTGGGATGAATGGTGGAAGCAGTCAACCTTGTGTTTGTGCAGTTTCACTCTCCCTTTCCACAGACACCACATCTTGCGTGCAGGGGCTGTTCCTGATATCAGGAAAGGTCTGTCAGCTGCAAATCTGGTCACCAAGATTAATTTTTTGATATCTATCCTTAACATTTTCTTCCTTACAAAACCTCTTTTCACCCTTAACCACCTCTGATTTTAGAAAGATGCCTTATTAAATCTGAGACCCGTGGAAAAAAATTGTAACCTGGTGACATTTTACATAAGCAAACCAGGTGGCAAAGTTGGTCCTCATCCAGGTGATGAGGGTGTGGGTACTCTGGTGCTCCAGGCTTCCAGCTGGGTCCAAGAGAAGCACCTCCTGCTGCCTGGTGTGAGGATGGGTGCCAGTGATGGATTTGTGGCAACCTTGATCCCAGCCTGGCTGCTGGATCTGGGCTTGGCCAAGACGTGATGGTGGCACGAGGAGAGAAGGAGGATTCTCATTCAGGAGGGGATGGCTGGCAATACAAGCATTTTGTGTTAGTATTCACTTGAAACTGAGGTCAGCAGATGTCAGGCTGCTGCTTGCAGGCTTGAGGAAAGCCCTACAGAAGATTCACACCAAAACAAATTTTGTTACATGGATGGAGCAGCTGCCTCCTTTTTCAAAGCATTTATCAATAAATACCTTTGGTGCTCTAAGGAAGATATCGGGGCTGATGAGAAATCACACTCCAAAGTTTCAAAACTGAGTTATATTTAGTCCCTCTTCCCCACATTTCCTGTGGAGTCTTCAGCTAAGAATGTAGTTAATTGAAAACTGAAGTGTTGTTGTGATAGCTTTTTGATGCTTTCAGTATTGAGTACTTGGAAAATAGAAAGTAATGGAATCATATAGGTTGAAAAAGACCTTTAAGCTCATTGAGTCCAAATGTAAGCCCTGCCAAGACCACCACTAAACCATGTCCCACCTCCCACATCACATATTTTAAATCCCTCCGAGGCTGGTGACTCCTCCACTGCCCTGGGCAGTCCATCCATTGAAAGAGCTGTTCTTGATATCCAGTCCAAGCCTCCCCTGGGGGCCATTTACTCTTGTGCTTTGCTTTTCCTTGGGAGAAGGGATGGAGTCCCACTTGGGTGTGCTGATTTGGGAAAAGATGTAGGGACATGGACAACTAGGAGTGGAAGAAGAGAACTTATTGATCACCTCTGTTCGTGGTACAAGGTGCCTGCTTGGATATCTGAGGGTAGTGATGTAAATACTGCCTGTTTATTACAAAAAAAATCTTAATATGATGAACAAAAACACCTTCTGAGGGAATAAATTAAAAAGTTAGGTGGTTTTTGATTTAAGGGACAGACTGACAGCCTTGGCAGCCATTAGAGTCAGCATTGTGCTTAAGGGGGAGGCTAAATGTGAGAACAGAGCACTAGAATCAAGACTGTAGATTCAGCCACTTCCTAACACCATGATTCTGAGCTGGCTTGGTATCAGGTGCTGGTGGTTTTCAGATTTTGGGCCAAGATTACATCTCCATCTTTTTTTTTCCCCTTGTTGCATCTTGCATCGCAACCACAGGTGTCGGCCGACTCGAGCTCCTCCATGAATTCCAACACGCCCCTGGTGAGGATCACCACCCGCCTCTCCTCCACTGCTGATGCCCCCATGCTGGCAGGAGTCTCGGAGTATGAACTGCCAGAAGACCCAAAGTGGGAGTTCCCAAGAGATAAGTACGTGGCTCGCTTCCTCTGACACCACTTCTGCCTGTCTGAGTAACCTTGAACAGCAAGGGAGGGGGAAGCATCTCTCCTCATGTCTCCCAGGGTTTCTCTAGCTTAAAGAAAATTCTCAGTAACCTGAAGCTGCTCTGAAGATCAAGATTCAGTTCAATTGCCTTAAAATCAGTTTGGTTAAATAGGAACTAAATTTCTTCTGCCTGCAGTCCTGGTTATATTTTCAGATTTCTCGCACTTTTTCAGATGCTCTGCTGAAATGTAGCTCCTCTGTTAGGAAATGATTTAGGAAAATTTGGTGTGGTCTAGACTGGGAAAAATATCCACATGCAAGCATTGTTGAAGAGAAAGGGTGGTTTCCCCAAGCAATACCTCTGAACATTAAAACATGTTTCTTAGTTGACTATTCAATTGGCCTGTATTTAAAAAAAACAGGTAATACAATATCTGGGAGGTAGAGAAAGTCTAAATTGTGCTATTGGACAATCTTTTCTTTCTGTCACATTTCTGGGTATGATTTGGTGTTGAGTTTGTATTGACAAGTATTAATGGAGATGATTATTTTTAATTTAGGAGGACATTTTGCATGTTGAGTGCATGTATGTGCAATTTCTATGCCTTAAAAGTGTTGGGTTTCAAGCAGAGCATACTGAATTTTGATATATTCAAATTCATGTAGCTACATAATATTTTCTTCAAAGTCTGTTGACTAACATGCAAAATGAGCTTTTGGATAGTCTAATTAAAACTGTAACCATATTGCTAAATATAAAAAAAGATGCAAAAGAGAGATAATGTTAACACAGGTAGAACCATGTTTATTTATCAGAATTAGTGCCAGCTTTAAGAAATCTTTAGATGGCTTTGAGAAAATAAAACCTCTTATCATGGCCAGTTCTCTTTGGAAGTTCAGGGTTGGAACTTTTGAATAGATGAACTGTAATTTTGAGCCTTCTGATAACTGTTCTGGAAATTATTTTATTGGTTTAGCTGAAAACTGGAGTCAAAGGCTGTAATTGCCACCTGCAGCATTCTGGTCAACAGTGGGGGTCTGTATATGTGCTCCTGTCAGCCCATGCCCTGGGGGGATACACTAAATGCGGAAAATTTTAGGGTTGCTAAACATTTAAACCCAGTGCTCAACACAAATGTAGGTGGAGCAGATTTGCAATGAAAGGAGGCTATTTAGAGGCAGTTTATTAGGCTGGGGGGCAGCAGGCACACAATGAAGGGTTTGTTACTTTGGTCCTAGCAGGGCAATAGCACATAAATTAACCAGTTTCCAATGCAAATGTTTGTTCTCTGCCAAGACCCTAAATTCAGTTTTAGTTCTGGAGAGCATGCAGGGTGACCTCAGCATAGCATATGCTGCCCTGCAGTCTTTGCACCTTTTTAAAACTTGCATTTGCTTTAGAAACCAATCCAGAACAGCTCAAGGGATTCTCACCAAGCAGGAGCCCACATGTGACAGTGTGAGCTGGCTGCCCTCAGGAGATAAGCAGGGTTTCAAACCACTTACCCCTCATCTAACATCTCTGCTGATGGTATGACAGCCTCTCCCTGTACTTCATGGTGGAAGACAGGTGTCCATGCTTTTAAAAATGAGTCCCTCCATCTGTGAAATCCTCCTGTTGACCATGGAATGTCAGGTCCTTAAGAATTTGTTTATGAAAATGCTTGTCTGAATCTGGCCCCTACATTGGATAATGTTATCAGCATCACATTCACTGAGCATCCTCCCTGGCTCCTGCCACAGCACTGCTGCTGGATGTCACACAGCATTCTCCCCAAGTAAAGGGTCTGCCCATTGAGCACTTAGGCTGGAATCAAAAAGATTTTGCCCAGAGGCTTTCAAGTTTCTTTCTTATTTCATCTCTTTCTCTTCATGAAGCTAAGATCGACATCTCTGTTTCTGTCTGTTAGATCTGAGCAGGAATATGTATGCAACCAGGAATATGCTCCACAAAACACATTCTCAGAGTCCACTTAGTGACTGCTCCTTTTAGGAGGGTTTGATCTTGGTGCTGTGATTGCAGCCGAGTTTGTTTTTCCCAGTTTCTGCTTTCCCTTGCTGAGCAGAGCCTGGGCTCTGGTGGCAGGAGGCACCTTCTGGTCCCCTCAGCCGAGACTCTTGTGGCTGCAGAGAGCCTGCAACCAAGAAACAGCCACTGTGCTGGACCCTCTGTGGCTGAAACTTGGCTCTCATGTCCTTGTGGTCAGTGTGGAGACAAAGATGACCAGCAGTGTTACCGTGCCAGGAGAAGCTGGCCTGTTGCTGGCTGCTCCCCGCTTCCAGCCACGCTCTGATGCTCCTTGAAAGCTCTGCTCCTCCAAACTGTTTCCCCACAAGCCATCAAGTGCAGCCTTGAGGAGAGTTTAAAGCTGGGTTTAGTGACTGATGTGCCTTTCTGAGATGCTCACTCCACCATCCCTAAGAAAACGCACCCAGGCCCTTATTGGTTCCATATGATAAACGCCTCACGCTGCAGCGTGGCTTTCAAGTTGTTGAAAGGTTTTTATATTTAGCCCTGGAATTTCACTGGCTGCACCCTCCACCAGATGCTGTGTCTTAATCTGCTGTTTGCACCTCCAGGCTGACACTGGGCAAACCCCTGGGAGAAGGTTGCTTTGGGCAAGTGGTGATGGCCGAAGCGGTGGGCATTGACAAAGACAGGCCGAAGGAAGCAGTGACCGTGGCAGTGAAGATGTTGAAAGGTAAGAAAATTGGGCTGTTAGGGATCAGAACAGGCAGTATGGCAGCTCTCAGCCACAGAATTTGCTTTTGTGGCATCTGAACTCTGTCATTGTTGTGGCGTGGGTCAAAGAGCGCATAGCTGACCTCAGCCTTCAGCGGTTTGGGGTGTAAATCTGCAGCCTTGACAGCCTGTTTATCTTGAGTATTTGGGAGCCAGGAGATGTATTAGCGTTGTGTGGGTCTCTCTGCTTTCAGTTTATTTCATGTCAGAGGCTATCCTTGTGTAGATCCGAGCCCATTCAGTCCAGGTGGTTGGTTCCTATTTATTTTGAATTTAATTGTAAGGTTAGTTTGCAGGAAAGGCAGTGTTACCAGAGGTTTGACAGCTAAGGACAGCTTTTTTATGTTTGATCTTGCTTTGCTGCCTCTTTACATAATAACACTGGAGAGTTGGTCAGTCCACCAAAGAGGCTATTTTTTGGTAAGATGTGATACATGATACGCAGTGTAAGCTGGGAAACAAATCCCATATTCTGCATTTTGAGCCACACATGTTTTACACCAACTGGTGTGAGCCTTACTGAAGCTCAGGTTGGCACACTAAAATATATGAACTGAACCTGTGTCTTCTACAGATGATGCCACAGAAAAAGACCTCTCTGACCTGGTGTCAGAGATGGAGATGATGAAGATGATTGGGAAGCATAAAAATATCATCAATCTTCTCGGAGCCTGTACCCAGGATGGTGAGTAGAGAAAAGAAAGTAAACCAGGACTTTCCAACAGGTCTGTGAAGGTCTCATTAATCATAATTTTTCAAGAGGTTTTAAGGAAGCAGTCATGCCGTGATAGGATTTTTAGGTATTTCTTTAGCTTAACAGCAATATTTGAACTTCTGTTTCTCATTATAGTTGCAGCCTTAATATGAGAAAGGGTCCTATATTATATGAAAACGCTCTAATCCCTTGCTGTAAGGAACAAATGCTCTTTTGCAGGGCCTTTTTACCCATGTCTGCTGTTCTGAATTGTCAGCCCTGCTTTAGGAGAGCTTGCACCCCACAAATTTGAAATGAGTCCTGGAAAAGCTAATTATGCCACATAAAGCGATGCAGAATGGCATGACACTCTGGAAATGAAAAAAACAAAATTTAAGAAGCTCTTTTCCTTTTGTTGGAGATCTCAGGGTATTTTTTGCTTGAAAATATTTGTTTTTCAGTGTGTGACATGGTCTGAAAGGAACAGGCACTGGGGCAGCGTTTAGGTACTTTAAGGCACTAATTGTGGCTCTGCCACTCCTGCTGTGGAGCTTTGGGCAGTCACTTCCAAATTGGTATAAATTTGTATAAATTTATACAAATTAGAGTTGTTTATATCCAAACCTCTTAATTTTTTATTTTTTTTAAAGCAGTGCTTACCACTTTCCCGCTTTATTGATCCAGTTATTTATTACAGCGCACTAAAAGCTTTTTTACATTAAAAAAAAAACAACAAACCCAAAACGTTTTACCCTGGTACCTGACCCTGCTTTTCCCATGGCTCTTTTCACCCCAAGGTCCTTTGTATGTGATAGTGGAATATGCCTCCAAGGGGAACCTGCGGGAATACCTGCGAGCGCGCCGCCCGCCCGGCATGGAGTACTCCTTCGACATCAACAGGGTGCCCGAGGAGCAGATGACATTCAAGGACCTGGTGTCCTGCACCTACCAGCTGGCACGAGGCATGGAGTACCTGGCTTCCCAAAAAGTAGGTGGAACTCAATACAGCGATTTTTTTCCAGCTTGATTTTTGTCCTCGTCTCGTTTGCGTTCAGGAACTTGGTGGGAGAAGGAGCTGCCTCTAACAGGAGGTTATGTAATCTGTGCCCCTCCAGATCAGTGGGAAAATCCATGCACTTAAAGGTTTTTCATCTTTGTTTAGCTGTATTGCTGAAGTGAGGCCTGGAGTGAATCGTTTAAGGTAAATACCATGCAGGTATCTGCAGTTTGAATCCATAAACACAGGATTTGATTGCACAAGCCCCACATCTCCACCCATGAGGCAGCAGGCTCTGTTGGCCTTCTGTTTCCAGTCAAACCAGCCAAATCCTTTCACATCGTGAGGTAAAACAAATGAATCCCGTGGCTGAAAGGACTTACAGAATAACAGCAGGCAGGGTTGAGAAGACCCAAGACACCAGGGCAAAAATAGCGGGCAGAAGAGGCAAAAATAAGTGGAGTGTATTAGTCACTTAAATTATGCACTTTACTTAAAAATGGTGTTTTCAGGAGAGTGAGCTTGTTGAAAGTATTTCTTTATCCTGTTATGTCCCCAGATACTTATTTCTAAAACCTGTCTTCAAACATTTTTTTTTAACCAGCATTTTGATTAAATTATAGTTATAAAAACTTAAATACCCCTGTGTAACTAACTCTGTAATATACTGTGGCTCAGTGGATGAGCAATCCTGGATACCCTGGGTGATGTTTGAACCCAAAGGCTAACCCAGAGCAGCAGATACCAATGATAAGTATTTCCTGCAGGGTGTGGGGTTGTTAGTGGGATTTGTACTGATGTCCACTCCCAAGTATGGAGCTGTTTTTAACCAAAGACCAGGGCTGAGTGTAGCTCTCCATTCCTGTTGTGTGGAGTCATGATTTTGGTATTGTTCCTTCTGCACTTGTAGAGGTTGGGGAAGAGATGGAATCCAGGTTTAATTTTGCTTCTCTTGTTTTGAAGCAGTAAATCTTAGCACAGCAGGGTCTGCAGGGTGATGTGCGTGACAGCAAGGCACAACTCTTCTAATGGAGTAAAGCAGGGCTATTGATTAGGTGACACACCTCAGGATATCTCTTCCTGAGATTAATGCAACTCCTGCCTGGCAGTGAGCCACATCCCAAGAAAACAGAGCTGATGTGAAAGGAAAACATAAATCTCTTCATTGGGATCTTCAGAACAAGTGTCCTCCTGAGGAGCTCTGAAGTGCTGCTGTAGGACACTCCCAAGAGCCACTGCAGCCTTTTTTGTTTGAAAAGCACTTGCTGGGTGCTGTGCTGAGCTGGACAGAGTGAGAGGCATTGCCCAAGGCAGAGGGAGAGCAGGGGCAGCACAGAGCAGAGCTGAGAATTCCTGTGCTCCAGATATCCCACCGCTTCTCTTTGTATTCCACCCCTTCTTCTCCCCTTAGGGATCCATTTACTGAGCTGGAATAATAAGAGGGCTGCTCTTCTCATGGAATTCCCATCATGAATGCTGTGAGAAGGGCAGTGCTCTTGTTATTTCTGTCCAGTGAGGGGCTCACTGAGACTTCAATAAAGGAAAAGGTAAAGGTGATGCTTGTTCACCCACCCTTGGCCTCACAAGAAGTTTTTGCATTACAAGCAGTTGTACTTAGAAACAATATCCCAAATACTAGAAAAAGTATTTCCAAAGTTGCATGGATGCTTTTTTAAAAGTAAGAAGCTTGGCCCATGTTGTTTCTGCCACCACAGCATTGCTGATGCTGACTTAGAGGACTGATGGGATGCTGAAATCATGCACTGTTGCCTGGTCCTGTGATCATGAAGCTGTTGCTGGAGCAGGTTTTTCCTGGCAGTTCCCCAGGGCTAAGCCAGTGAGGAGCAGAAACTTCATTTTACCCATGTGGGATAAGAGATCTCAGCAAGTTATAGAGCAGGAAAAAACCTGGTTGTTGTATAGCTTTCTGTAGTCTGTCTATGAACATAGTGAAATAAAACATACATCAAGAGTTATCCACAATTAAAGAGAGAGAAAAAATATAATTTAGTTGAAAATAAATAAAATATCCTGCTGGGATTCAAAATGCAATGTTTCTTACCATGCCACCATTGCCACCTTATATCAACCCTAATAAAGCTACTTGAACACAGGAATAATTCTCAGAGCAGTCACAGAGTCCTCTCAGTGTCAGGCCAATGCTGACATGAAGGAAACATCTCTCAGGAGGTGACAGGTTTTGTTTCAGTATCAAAGCTGTCTTAAAAACAAACAGCCAAACCCTGATTGTTTTGTTTTGTTTTCTTCTTTTCCTTTGCATAACTGCATTTTTATAGTCTTGTGGTTGAAGAAATTATACACACTTTAGACATCCTGCTGACAATTACATTAATATCTTTAATATTAAAAATGGTTCAGACTGGCTGTCAGGCTTTATCTCTGGTGAGACATTATAATTTAAGAGAAACAACACAATAAAAATGTTCATTAACAGTATTGCTGATGAAACTGCAATACCTGTACCTGGGCACATATAACAGAGATAGTTCACAAAGTGCTTGGCACAACTTGGGCCACCAGCCAGCTTTCAGCCTTAGCAAAAATACAAGATTTAAGCAGACCAGGACTTTCTAAGACAACTCTTAGGGCCATTGTTCAGCTTGGAAACCCCAGCTGAGGGGATGGATTGCAATAATTAAGAAAATCATATTTCACAGGCTTGTAGTGAATGTGTGGCTTTCCCACCTGGTCATTTAGGTTAAAATCTATAAAGAAGATTTAGTTATGGTGTTGAAGCACTTGCACTTTTGCAGCAGTTGATTTCAGTAGGCTGTTTTGTTTTTTCTTCCTTTTTGTTTCCAGTGCATCCATCGAGACTTGGCCGCAAGAAATGTTTTGGTAACCGAAAACAATGTCATGAAAATAGCAGACTTCGGTTTAGCCAGAGACATCAACAATATAGATTATTACAAAAAGACTACTAATGTAAGTGGATGGTTTTCTAATCTCTGGAAACAAGGGTTTCTTTCAGTGATTCATTTCAGAGCTATGGTTGTAAACTTAATGGGCTTCTTGTACAGCAGCCTCACTTTTCATCCCAGACAAAAAAGCAGAGATCAAGGACATGAGCATTTCTGTCTCCTCTTACAGTGATAGTTGGTTAAAAAGATAAGCAAAGAGGCTGAATATTGGAGGGTTAGAAATGCTAAAATAAAATGTAAGAATTTTATTTTTATTGTGTCTCTGACTTTAGTCAGTTGTAGTAAGTGTAAATAAGTTGTAATAAGTGGAAATATTCCTGTTGATCCAGCTGGTTTAGCACCCAGCCCAGGATCTTGAAATACGCTGTACAAACAATGCCAGCAACAACCACAATAAAAATTCTGTTTTCTTGTGGTGATGTGACATTCAGCCTTCTGCCTGTGCCTGTACTGAGCTTGTTGGGGACAGATTGTGGTGGTGATCTCAAAGTGGGGCTAGAGATAGAGAAAACTGCTTTGTACTCCCCACACTGTCACTGTTTTGCTGCTTAACCTGTACCAAATCAAGAAGATAAAACATTTGGGATGTAGCATTGATACCTGGTTTGAACTTCTTACACCTCCTTAGGGGATCTCTTCAAGTCCTGCTGATCTGCACTTGGGTTTTGATGGGAACTCTGCAGAACTCATTGAGTTCTACAGATTTTATTTGTATAAATATGACTTCTTATTAACAATCATGCTAAGTGGCTTATTTATGAAAATCACTAAGTGATTAAAGGCATTTTAATGGTAACATCTGCCTATTCCAAAAGCCAGAGCCACCATGTGCAGCAGCCTTGGAGGAGATTGAACCTTCTTCATTTCAGACTCAGTGCAACTCCCAAGCTCTGTGTGTGCAAAGCAGCAGGCAGCTCTGACTGGGAGCTTTGGGTCACTGCAAAACAAAGTGCTTGGCTTTAGTAATCAATTGATTTTTTCAGGCAGGCCTGTTTTTCAGAAGTTTATTAATTGTGGGGTTTTTTGTCTTTAAAGAACCATAGCAGAATGATACTTTTGATTTTGATCTGCTTATCCTACCATTCTCCTATCAAGCAGTCTGAGAAATTTTTGGGAACTCTCAATGCTTTTAATTTTATCTTCAATGCTTATATCAATTTTTATAACTGTCTCTGTACTTTAGCCCATCTTACAATTTTCTCACTGAAAATGTTAAAGGTTAATTATTGTTGGTTTGCGTTAGCAGACATCTCTTAGAGAAATCATCCCATAAATTGCTGCCATTTTAATTTCTCTTCCCCTCCAAACTCACAGGGACGGCTTCCAGTGAAGTGGATGGCTCCAGAAGCTCTGTTTGACAGAGTTTACACACATCAAAGTGATGTGTAAGTGGCCTGATTTCAATGGGGTTTTGGGGGTGGGAAGGAGGGGCTTGTTTTGCTTTGTGTTTGTTAAAGTTTGGGGTATTTCATACGTGTTTTGCTGTTGTCCTTTACCTTTAAGAGTTTTCATTCTGTTTCACATATTAATGGATGGAACAGGACTTGCCCTTAGAAAGTGAGGATTTTATGGTAGACTGCTAACCAGTGCTCTGTTACTAATCTGCCCAGCTTCAAAGCACATGAAAGGTGGAAAATGCTAACCTCCTTCTGTCACTGCGGAAGTTTCCCCCCTTGAACTTATTTACGGATGTGCAGCTACAAAGACTCTATCTAATTTGCTTGCCTTTTGACATACTCTGGACTTCCTTCAAGTTTAAAAAAAAAAACAAAACAAAACAAGAGAGAGAAAAAAGAATGGAAAAAAAAAAAAAAGGAGAAAGTCCCTGAAAACTTCTTATAAAAATCTGTGCTAAGGTTTGGTGTAATAAAACATAGGCTGGGTATGCTGGAAGAGTTTTCTCTGTTTTTCAGAAGTGGTGCTGCTTCCCAGCAGTGCTTCACATGTAATAGGAAATCATTGGACTCTGACACTTCAAAAATCTTTCAATGTGTGCACAGAGCCACTGGCTGATGCAACTGCTCAGGGTTTATTCTGCTTCTTATTACAGTTCTGTGGGCATTGTGCTTGAAGTAGATGTGTATTTTTTATGCAATAGAGGTTAAGATCCTGTTCTTTATTTTTCAAAAAAAAAGCTGTTAATTGTAAAGGGCTGGATGCTTCCCAGCAGAGGTGCTAAAGGTTATGCAAGTCAGTGCAGGGTTAAAAAGGAAAAGGGCAGGATGGAGAAAATAAGGAAGTATCTCTTCTTTCTTTAACCTGGGTGCAGTTTCCAAGCTGTTCTCTTCTTAAGAAAACCATTTACTGAGGCATTTCCTGCAATCTCTACATCATTTATAAAGGAAGCTATATACACAGGTTAAGGGTGGACCAAACTTGTGTTTTAAAATAACATCTTGGCAAAATATTTAAGTGAACATGAAGTAAACCACTTCACTGGCTTGGGACTGAGAGTCAGCCTGAGCTCCTCAGCAGCCAGGGAGCAGGAGGATTTCAGTGCTGGGACTTGGAGACTCTTGGCCCTATGGTGGCTTTGAAGATGGCTAAAGATAATATTATTGTAAGTTTGTGCAAACAGTTTACTAAAATACCATGCTGCAGAGCTGGGGGAGCTGCTGGGGAGCCCGAGCAGGTTCTGTGCTGGTGCTCACCTGGCTGAGCTGCCTGCCAGAGAGCCCCAGCTTGCCAGCCAGGCAGGATGAGGCAGGAAAACTGGCTTAAAAATTACCCCACTTCATTTCCTAGCAGAAGTTAGCAACAAAAGGGGAAAGAAAGAAGAAAGGAAAAAAGAAAAAAAAGCAGAGTGATGCAAAATATTTTTGTTTTGAACAGTCTAGTTTGCTTTTTCCAAAATATCCTGCCACATAATTGCACCCCAGCTGAGCTGTGAGCGCTCTGTAAGTCATTAAGCTGTGAAGATGCAGTGCTGGGCAGTAGCCCCTGGGTGCTCAGAGCACACCAGACAGAGGAAAAAAAGGGTATTTGGGAACATGCTGGGGTCAGTCCCCATCCCAAGTGCTGTCCATGCCTCTGATGCCCTTCCCAGCCCCCTGTCCTGCTCTGGGCAGGCAGACCTGGGCAGAGGCTGGTTCAAACACCTCTGGGAGGGGTGGGATTCTCTGTTCCCAGCAGCCAGGCAGACCTACTAATGCAGCTTTCTCTTTGGTTTGCAGCTGGTCGTTTGGTGTGTTAATGTGGGAGATCTTCACCTTAGGAGGGTCACCCTACCCAGGAATCCCAGTGGAGGAACTTTTTAAGCTGCTGAAAGAAGGGCACCGGATGGATAAACCTGCCAACTGCACCAACGAGCTGTAAGGACCCTGGTTTGTTGTAGCAGGGCTGAGGGGCACAGCTGTACTGAATTCTGTTTAATGCTGCCCCCAGAAGAATCAAACACTTTCAGAAGTGCTCGGCTCTAGAATATTTGGAGGGTATAGATGTGTAAGGAAAAGGTATATGGGAAGGATTTCAGGAAATGTTTGGCAGAGGATGCTTCTTTGCACACCCTGCTGTGATCCTATTGCAGAGAGAAGAAATCATCTACAAGCCAGTCTCTGTCAGGGTTTTTACAGCCATAAATTTTTGATTTTAATGTTACTAACATGGAAATTCATAAATGTTGCACATACTGCTAATCAAATGTGAGGTACACCAGGCTGCTTTTGTACACAACAAAATACATCTGGGAACTTCTGTGTTAACACACAGCATTATCTCCTGGTGATGTGGGGAGTGTGATTTCAGATATTTCAATACAGACCTTTAAACACATTTAAATTTTTTTGCATTTCAATTTCTTCACAAAAACTGCAATCCCTAACATGCAAAAAACATTGTAATTTAATACCTTTGAAGTTCCTGGGCCACAGGATTGGGCCCACAAAAAGGTAATTTAGACACTGAACGAGGGAGAGACAGCAGTAGAGGTTTGGGGGTTCAGTGGTCCATGAGCAGAGCTGTGTGTGCTCACTGCTTTCCTTGTGAAGGGCAGCACTGAGTGTGCATGGAAAGGTTTGTGAGGAGGATGTGTGATTTTAATTAAGCCAAGCAAATGTGTGTTTCTTGCAGCTATATGATGATGAGAGATTGCTGGCATGCTGTGCCTTCTCACAGACCCACTTTCAAACAGTTGGTGGAGGATTTGGATCGGATTCTCACTCTCACGACTAATGAGGTAGGTAAATTGTCTCCCCCCATAAGCTGCTGATCGGGAAAAATGGTTCAGGGGACAGATGGAATTTATTCAATTATGAAATGCTGCTCTAGTTCACTTCTTGTTCTGTTTGTCATTGTCCTCTGAGGTTTCACACAGCTAAACCATGTATCCTATGAAATCCTCACTCACTTGCCATTATGCCTGGAATTATGTAACTAAAAAGAAACACATCTTTGAGGAGTTTTCATTTATTCCTCACTGCATCTCGGGATGTTTTGTTGAGGGACTGCATGTGGCAGGTTGAGGGGCAGTGTTTGTGTTTCAGCAGGAGCTGCAGGTGAGGGAGGTACATGGAGCTCGTGGTGGTTCTCATTTGCCAGCTCAGTTTGATTCCCAGCCATGCTATGTAGGTCAGAAGAGGAGAAATCGTCAATGGCAGATTTCAGATGATGTGTCTGAGAGTGAATTAGGTTCACTGAAATAGCTCTCTGTGGAGGGAATGAGGACCCAGGGGGGATGTGCAAACAGCCATCCAATTATCCAAAGGTCCTGCCTAGCACTGCTTCAGGTTGGTGTATGTGAATGCAGAAAGGTTTTATTTGAAGAGCGTTCTTTCAGAGGTCTGAGATATTATTAGTTTTAGCAAGGAACACACTGATTAGGGTATTCACACAGGAATCAGTCCTCTGAACCACGTGCACCTTTGAGGAAAATCACAAGTGATGGAAATGTTGATTCTTTTGGTGGAAATTTCTTTTGAGAGAAAATACTTGGTGTCCCAGAAATATTCTACAGACTGCTGTTACTTCTGAGAAATGAAATGTTTAATGGGAGCAAAAAAAAAAAACAAAGCAGTTACACAGGAAAGTTGCAACAACTTGATTTGACCATTTCAAAACAAGTTTTTCATACTTGTTATTGCTTCTTTGTAGAAAAAAAAAGAGATTTGAATCACTCTAGGTGGCTCCTCAACATTATGGTCTAGTTTTTTAGAACTGTCAGATAAATAAATTATGGAGCAGCTTTGGGAAAGCCTTTTGGCAATGGAGATGACAGGAGAACCTGAGTAAAGAGATGGCATTTTTTATGATCATCATTTCCCCAGTAGATCTGCTTGAAAAAGATTCTTTGGCTTCAGTAGCAGCTGTAAATTTTTAAATAAAAATAAAAAAAACCCATTTCTAAAGGTTGCTCTAAAAAGTGGCACCTTCAGGGCTGGCTGAGAGATGTGGCAGGACTGTGCTCTCCCTATGGAGTGATGGATGTAGCTCTGTGTCCTGTTACCATTTTCGCCTCATCCAGTACTGCCTGCATCTTTTCCTGCCTAATTCATATATGATTTCACAACGCTAGTTGGAGGTGGGCTGGCTGCCACTGCGAAGTGCTGGGTGGCTTGGACTGGATTTGTGTTTGCAAATTCAGGAGGGAGGTTCTGGGCTGCAATTCCAAGCCTGGGAAAGGATATTGCTTTTATTTTCGCATGTGTTTAACCGTCAAGCCTTCCCAACTCCGTACTGCTCATAGACCTGGAATGATCTCAAAGTTAACCTGAAAAGGCCTTTAGGGTTATGTAAATTACTTTAGACTAGAATCATAGGAAAAACGTCTGGAAGAAGCTTAGGAACACATCCAGTCCATCTGATGGGCCTGTGGCAGGGCCCACTCTACGTTTGTCATTGCTGACAGATGTTTATGTAACTTGTCCTCACAGATCTCCACTGCTGTATTTCGGCATCGCCTCTTGACAGCCCGTTGCTTTGTTTTCCTAATCTCTAATCTTTCAACATCAGATATTGCTTTTGTCCTATTTACCCTGGACATAGAAAGCAAATCATTCCACTTGTCTTCGCACTCCTGTTGTCATCTCGGTGTCTCCTGAGAGCTCCAACGTGGCCCATTTTCCTCCACAGCTTTGGAGATCGCTGATTCTGTAACCTGTGCACTTTTCCTCGAGTGCAGGTCCTCCAGGCTCGCTTGTGCTTCTCCTCTCCCCACTCTTCCTTTCCCCCCAGAATCACATTTTTGGCCCAGGCTCAGCCTGGTTTACCCAACAACTCAGTTTGCTGGGGCAGCCAACAATTTCTTCTGCTTTTGTGCAAGTAATGATTTCTGCTTAAATAATAATGTCTCACTCTTTTCCACCTTGAATCATCACTTGTTGGGGTTTTTATGTGTTTTCTTGCTGGGTTTTTTTTCCCCCTAAAGTCTCTTGTGTTTCTGTGGCCCACTTGAGCAGAGGTCACCAGGAGTCAGCCTTGTGGCTGCATTGCTGTTAACAGCAGAAATCAGCCTGGTGCTGGTTCTTTTGCCCCTTGGTCTGTCCCTGGCTGTGGACACTGGATAAGGATCCTGTCTTCAATACTCAATTCACATCTGGGTCACACCACATCTTCTGATACGATGAGCTATGTCTGATGGACCCTGGGAAAGCCCTGTATCTTCAAAGACTGGGATGTTTTATTCTTCTGTCTATTTAGAAAGTATCTGTTACTTCTGCTTACATAGGGCTGATTTGCTAATCCATAAATATGTATCAGGATAAAATATGTATCAGGATTGCCCTGGTGGGTTTTTCAAGAGCGTGGGCAGCCACATAGTCAATAATCAATAAATCCAAACTCCCTCCTTTTGCTCCCTGTTGAATTTTCCAGCATTTTAAAACTTGCATACCACACCCTTCTTTTAAAATGGTGACCATTTGTTAACTGTAAGATGGTAATGATGAATCTCTGACTTAAAAAAGGAATGTTAGCCAAAGGACTAAATTACCCCAAACCTAAGCATGGCAGCATAAAATACTGACTGAGGTGGAAGACTCGTCTCGTCAGTACGATCATAACTTGTGGTTTAGCAAATGAAGAGATTGCATTTAAATGAATGCAGCTGCCTTTAGAAGTTGAAAGAGAAGGAACATTTCAAGGGGAAAAATAACTTTATTCTCTTGCCAAAACTGTTGTTTCTAGCAAAAGAGCCTTAACCCAAAACTTGGATTCAGCAGATGATATTTCCTTTTTTAATGACTGCTTTGGTCATGGCTACTCTGGGACGCACAACACACAAATATGTAGTGTAAAAAACCCAAATTGTGTGAATTTGATTCTGTTTTTCTTTCAGATCTTTTTTGCACGTATGCCACTGCATGTTGAAACACAAATTTAATATCACAGAATATAAAACAGAGATTCAAAGTGACCAAAGGAATACAAAGTTGGAAGCATCTTTCCCTCTCCAAATCACTACCATGTGCTAGAGAAAAATGGTTCTATTTAGGATGAAATTTCATTTTTATCATTGCGAGTGAAAAGCCCTCTTTTGATGTGGTTGCCATGTTTATTCCCACTGACACAGCTAATGCTGGTGATGTTGGACTTCAGAAAATACCGTGTTATTGGCTTGGTTTTTCTTTCCCTAGTCGAGCTCCTTGTTTTATGAGGTATTTAAGCAACAAGGCAGTTTCGAATGCAGTTGGTTCACGGAACCGAGCGTCATTTTTCAAACCGCTCCGTCCCAAAACCCGAGCGGCGGTGACGTGCTCTTGTCAGTCCTCTTCACTGACTAAAAACTGCTTTTATTCCTCTTGCCACAGGAGTATCTGGACCTGAGTGGGCCTCTGGAGCAGTATTCACCCAGCTACCCTGACACCAGGAGCTCGTGTTCCTCGGGGGACGACTCCGTGTTCTCTCCCGACCCGATGCCTTACGAACCTTGTCTCCCCAAGTACCAGCACATGAACGGGAGCGTGAAAACATGAAAAGAGCAGCAAAGAGGCAAGAACGCCGAGCTACCTACAGTATGCAAAGCAAAAGCTTTTCTCCAGGACCTTCATGTTTCTGCTTGTACATAGGAAATGTGGGAAAAGAAAAAAACTAAAAAGAAGGAAAAGGAAAAAAAAAATAAAATTTGGAGGAAAGCGGTCAGAGCCTACATAAAGATTCTCATCACTTGCAGCTTTCAGATGTTCCCAAGAAAGAAGAATGTTTATCAGCTGTTTCTAGATACCCATTGCTATCAACTTTCTGGCTTCCTGCGAGCTGCAACAGACTTTGTTTGTACAATGGACCAGTTGGACTTGAGGCAAACTCTGGGTCTGCCTTTCTTGTTTATTTTGTAATATTTGGAGAAAATATATGTTGGCACACACTTACAGAGCACAAATGCAGTATATAGGTGCTGGATGTATGTAAATATATTCAAAAATATGTATAAATATATATTATATATATTTACAATGAATTATTTTTTGTATTGATTTAAAAAATGGATGTCCCAATCCACCTAGCAAATTAGTCTCTTTTTTAACAGCTATTTGCTAAATGCTGTTCTTACACAGAATATCTTAATTTTCACCATCCAAAGGTGGAAAATACTTTGCTTTCAGGGAAAATGGTATATCATTAATTTATTAACTAATTGGTAATGTACAAAACAGTTAATCGTTTATAGGGTTGTTGTGTTTTTGTAATTTAAATGGCATTTCTATGCAGGCAGCACAGAGGACTAGTAGGTATATTGCTCAGACTTTACTAGTTTTCAGATCTTTAAGAAAATAAATATTTACAGTATATAACTAATTTGGGGGAATTAAACTTTCGATTTATTTGTGTTTAAAAACTGCAGCGTCAGATGATTGTTCTTATCCAAACCAAATCCTTTAACAAGAAACTCTTTTTCTTATAAGGTCCAAAAAGCAGAGTTGTTCCACTCCAAAAAAAAAAAAAAGAAAATAGCATTTTGAAGAAGGTTCTTGAAGTAAGGAAAGACATGAGTTGGTCTATAACCACAGCAGAACAGACTGCTCTAAAAGGAGCTGAGCTTCTACCCTGAGTTGCACATGCATCAAATTATCTACAATTCTCTTGCCTCAGTTGGATAATAGGTTCCAGACCTTTTGGCCTGGATCTTTTGCCTTTATCCCTCTATTGTAACTTAAGTTAAAAAGAGAGAAGTTGTTTATAATGAGAACTTGCCACAGGAATATCAGCGTCTTTTTAGGGGATTAATTCATGCTGACTCCAGTATTTCCTTCTGAACCATTCCATAACAGTAGGTGTAGCACTGGCCTCTGCTAGAATATCACTGTTGTTTGTATCTTTTTTATTTTTTTTTACAGAGTCTTGTATTTTCAGAGCATTCACGTTGATATGGCCATGGAATATGAATGCAAATTTCACTGTTTTATGTGGTGGTGTGGTTGTTTTGTTTTTGTTTTGTTTGCTTTTTTTTTTTTTTTTAATAATTTTTTTTAATTGGGTAAAATAAGTATTAAAATCTGTTAACTTTTGTACTGACAATAAAATGTTTCTACAGATATTAATGTTAAAATTACAAAATAAATGTCATGCAGCTTATTTTTCCTAATCCTTTGTGTCATACAAAATGGTTTCCTGAACATCAAGTGATGGAACACGTCCAGAAAAGCTTCCTTTAGATCTTATCATAGATCCTATATTACAAAGCAATCCTTTCAGGAAAAATGCCTTCACCTCTATCTCATAAAATGTCTACTCATGAAGAGCATGGGTTATTTGAGTAAACATTTGTACAGTCTTTGGTGGGAAATGGCTTGAAGTGTTCATAATGTAGACCCAAAGTAAGTTCTCTTTTTATTTAGGCTGTATCCTTTAATTACTGAGGTTTCTGATTCTTTTTGGAGAGGCTGAAGGACTGTTTGCATGGGAGATTTTTAAAAAAATGATAACAGATGGAAAGAGGCAACATGGCAAGAGTTTCAAAGTTTTCTGTTGTATTTTCCTTTTTTTAAACTTGAAAACAGAAGCAAGACACCCCAAAATTTATTTGTGTTTATTTGCCTGTGCTAGAGGCAGAAATAGGAACTTTATGGTCACGTTGCTGCAGGTTAGCCTGGAGAGGGATGTTGGATGTGATCATCACCACGTGCTCTGGAAGTGCTCCAGACACCAAACTGTTCTTTGGTTCCTTTCTGCTCTGACTGAAAACCCCATGCCAACCCTAAGAAACTTTCTAAAAAAGTTCCTGTTAAAAGCTGGTGGTTTTCAATTAAGAATTATCTGATTGGAAAATTCCCACTGACTTCACTGGAAACCATAATTCCCTTTCCCCACAACCTCTATTACTGTTAGCAGCAACGGTGGCTACTGTGACAGAAACCACAATGTTTGTAATGACACATGTCTGGTTTGA
The DNA here is from genome assembly GCF_001522545.3 of Parus major. Classification (NCBI taxonomy): domain Eukaryota; kingdom Metazoa; phylum Chordata; class Aves; order Passeriformes; family Paridae; genus Parus; species Parus major. The sequence goes on along the minus strand of NC_031775.1, from coordinate 29,620,040 downwards.
AGGTTTTCTTAAAGGCTTTCTGAAGATCCTGCATCTTGCTCTGCTTGTTTTGAAATGGATTTAAGTCCTATTTGAAATGGATTAAGCATCTCTACTACTTTGATACCTTTTTAAAATAACAGGGTGAAAACATGCAGAAATGCAGTGCAAAGGTGGTGTTGTTAATTTATGTAAATTTGTTGCCCTGATTTGTTCTTATCAAAACCAAATCCTTTAACAAGAAACTTTTTCTTATAAGGTCCAAAAAGCAGAGTTGTTCCACTCCAAAAAAAAAAAAAAAAAAAGAAAAAAGCATTTTGAAGAAGGTTCTTGAAGTAAGGAAAGACATGAGTTGGTCTATAACCACAGCAGAACAGACTGCTCTAAAAGGAGCTGAGTGAGGAAATGTGGTGGAAAGGTGCTGTTAATTTATGTAAATTTGTTGCCCTGATTTTGTTCCAAACAGGTGATTTGGTTTTGCTATGTTCATTTTTTAGCCCTCAGAGAGTTAGGTTTGCACCTTGGAGGTATTCCACAGTTCCACAAATGTTATCTGAAGTCTATTTCTAAAATTTTCCTAATTTTCTACTGTAATCACTGGATTAAGTTTTTATTCTTTCCTGATGTCTGAAGACTTTCTTCTCCACTGTCTGCTGACTGATGTCCTTCTGTGGAAACCCTGGCTCTAGAGCAGGGCACAGAAGCCTCATTTTTGGAGGGGAGAAGCAGAATATCCTCTGTGTGTGGAGCTGCAAGAGGAAAGTAGGCAGCAGAAGAGAAAATCTGGACCTGAAATTTATTCAAAGGGGAAATCTACCTTTGGATCGTTCATGAGTAGAAGGGTTGAGGACTTGGGATTGCTGTCTTGTCTGAAAATAAAGTTGCCATTAATAGGAGCAGTAATGGAGAGTGCATTTTGTCAGAAGTGGATTTATATTGATGTGGACAATAATGAGGGCTGTGTTCTGTGTGTAATCAGTTTCCTTCAGCACTTCCTTGTTTCTTGTCCCTCCTTTAGCTATTGACTTGAATCAGCTCTGTGTAATATATGGGAAAATGATGCCAAAATGAGGTTTGTTACAGCTCAAATCCATAAACAAGTTCATATTGTCTGTTTTGGAGGGTTTCCACTTTTTTTACTGTAATTTAGCCAGTAGCAGGGGCGATATATATCACACAAGACTGCAGTTTTTTGCTATGATATACCCAGTGGCACAGGCTGTATACATCAGATATGAATATAGCTTGTTCTTTTTTCTGTTGGTGTTGTGCCATCCAATATCTGGTTTGTTTTGCCTTTACAAAAGTAAGAGTTGTTATGAGTTTCAAATTTGAAAGCAAATTTTTGTTTTCTGGACTTTTTTGTTTCTGGAAGCAAGATGAGCAAAGCTGTGTGCACAATGTAGCAATTTTCATGTCTAGCCCTTGAGAAAAAAGCACCACAGAACCTTGAGGTTTAGAGAGCATCATTTTAGTGAAAGGTTCAGTGACCCCAAAGTGATAAATTAAACCAAGAGAAGGTTAATAGCAGTGATGAGTTTTAGAGATTTTTCTGCAGTCCAGGAAATTTTAAGTGTGTGTCTGTTTAGGAAAAGCAAAGAATTGTCAGAAGATAAGTCCTTGGAACTTTAATATGTTTTAGTTTCATTTACATTTTTTTAAGTGGCCAAATGTACTTGAGAGGAAAAAAAAGGAAATAATTGCTATTCATAAGGAATATATCCCTGCCAGAGAAAGGGGAAAAAAAATCAACCAACACCTGTTTTTGAAAGGTCATCTGTCCATTCTGTAATCAGGAAGTTCTGTAGTTGTATAATTTGATCTAATAATTAGAAAAAATTGATTGATTTTTCCACAGTAAATGTAATAAGTTTGTTGGGATGAAGCATAAGGTACCTCCAACACTTTGTTCTTGGCAGGACTGTCACTCCTGCACCTCTGACAATGTCTGTACTTCTGAGATTTTGTTGATTTCATGAGTCCTGAATGTTTACAAGCAGCTAAATGCAACAGATTCTGTGGAACAAGTCTTCTTTTTAATCCCCTTTTATCAGATTTCCCTGTTAACCAGCTTTATAAGGCTCCTGGAGGAGAGAGAAGATGGACACAGTGCTGAGACAACAAGGGGAAGAGGTAACAGTTGCTTCAGGGTATTTTTATCTGAATTTTAGAAGCAATTTCTTGACTTTGGGACCACTTGGGCACTGGGATAAACTGCCTGGAGAAGCAGTGGAATCTTCCTGGCTGTAGATATTCAAGAACTTGGTTTGCCAGGGCCGTGGATAACCTCATCTAAGGCCCTGCTTTCAACACAAGGTTGGCCAAGACGATCTCCAGGGTCCCTTCCAGCTGAAACTTCTCTGTGATTTTACAAACCTGTGTTGTTGGCCAAAGGTAACCCAGATCTGCAGCAGAGTCCTGGAAAGCTGTGCTGGCACATGTGGAGGCTGTCAGTGGGATGTATTGCTCAGCAAATTCAATTTAGTGATGCATTAAACAAGAGAGATCCCCCTCTATTAAGGATGTTACGTGTCAGGTCCTGGCTTGTTTGTGATTATCACAGCTGGCCAAAAATGTTGAGATTCCTGTGCACTGGAAGGCAGTGTTTTGTCAGAAGCTGAGTGTCCTGCAGAAGATGAAGTATTTTGGCTTTATCAGAATGACACGACCCTACCAGAGTCAGAAGGAAATTAAGTCATTTTATCTTGCAGCTGTTTAAGAGTAGACAATGGCATACAGAGTCAAAGCAAGAAATGGAGTATTTAGATTTTGTCAAAGCAGAACAGGCTAAGTGACATCTGGGGACCACAAAGAATTTTGCTTTTTGAATGTTTTATTTCCAGTTCAGGCTGAAGATGAGGTTTCCTTGAAGAACACACTTGGAAGGATCAAAGGTGTCCACACTGCTCAGACTGTCAACCTCTATTTTGACAGGTTTTTTCCTGATGCTCCAGCATTTGTCCCTTGGAACCAGAGGCTGTGAGTGAGGCCAGGGGCCAGGATATTTTGGGGTGGTTTATAAGGGACCTGTTCCCATTTCCCTTAGGACCAGGTTGTTTTCCTTGACATAGTGAATTACTGGGAAAGCTTTTCCAAAGCCCTCATTTCCAGGGGGGACTAATAATTCTCCGTGGCAGGGGAGCAGCTCATCTCTTCTCCTGGGGCCTTTGAATTGTCTGAGAGGGTGGAGAAACAAGCCAGCAAACAGGAGCTCTGGTGCTCTCTGGGAAATCTATGGCCCATTATATTGGGAAATACAATTTATGGGGGAGGAAAAAAATCAATACTCCCAAGGATCATTTTAAAGACATCTGTGAGGAGGTAGCCAAGGTGCAATATTTTGTCTAGATGTGTTTCCCTGGCAGAACTATAATTTATTTTAGGGTTTTTCAGCAGCATGCATGACTTTCTATTCCAAAAGGGTGTTGGCACAGAGATGCAGGAATTGCCTGCTGAATGCTGCTGTACTGAATTCAGTAAGTAAAGTGTAAAAATTTCAGTAAGGAATCTGCCATGGGAATGATGCTTCGGGTGTCCAGAAGAGCAGCTACATCCAGGGCTGGACAGAGTGGGTGTGACATTGCTGGAGAAATTGGTTTTCATCTTCTTACATGGCCCCAAAGTTTCAAGGGTGCAAAATCCCGAGTGCCAAAAGCACTTGGGAATAGTTTGCCAGCACCAGGAAAGCTCCTGGGGAAATCCTGGCCTGCAGTGAGAAAGCTGAAGCTTTTCCTTTCACATCTACCCCCCTTACCCATTTTCTTGAGCATACTTCAGTTATTTTCAGTAAGTTTCTTTTTAAAATTTGGATTTTTCAGGTCAGAGAATTGAGAAAACCCCCCAAACATTTGGGTTTCTGCTGGCAATTATGAGTAATAAAAATTTGCCTATATATTTTTTCAAATTGGTATTTTCTCACTCTTTTAAAATTTCCAAGACTTGTTCCCTGACAGCTGTTGTAACAAATGGTGGGGCTTCTTCAGCTGATGTAATCCAAGACTTCTGTCATGTCAGTGGAGTTGTAATATTTATTTATCAACTGGTCAATGAAATATAATCTGTTGTTTTTTTCTTTAGAGTTAAGTAGCATTTTTTTGTCATTTTTTTCACTAAAAAACAAAAATATTTATTTTTAACTATGTATGCACACTAGGTCTGTACAAGAAACTTTGTAAAGAAATTAGGAAATCTGTTTGCAGATTTTTAAATGAGGAGAATAACGCTATATGAATGTTCAGTAATCACATAATAGACATAATCATGACAGGGTTCTGAAAGAATCAGTAAAAATATTACTAGCCAGATTAAAATGGTAAAAAAGGAAAAATATTATTATTAATGTGAGTTAAAAGTAGTAGAGTGTTTTGGAGTTTTTTTCCCTTAGTGTCTGGCAGTGTTTGCTTGCCCCTCATTTTACTTTTTGCTTCATTATTGACAACTACTCTGGATCCTCATCTGGCTTAACATTTGGGAAACAACAATCACGTTCCAGCAAGCCTTAAAACCAGCCCAGAATTTCATGCCTGGCCTGTCTTGCATAGCCCTGAACACGAAGGATGTCACAGGCTGGGCTCTGTGAGCTCTGTTTCTCTGCTGTGTCAGGGGCTCAGTGTGTGTGCTGAGCTCCCTTCATTCTCAGCCTTGCAATAAGGAGGGAGGAAAAATCCCCTGTGGTTTTCCTTTGGCTTTTTTTTCACTCATTGCAGGCAGATGAGGAGGGCAGAGCAGCAGCCCCTGGCTTTTCCTGGTGCCACATTTATTGTCTGTGCTGCTGGAGCCCCCAGCACCTCCTGCCCCCATCTCGGTACCCACCACATCACACGCTGCAAAAACACATCCTCCAACACCCCTGTTTTGTTGGGATTGCTTTGAAACCTGCCTAGACAGCCACTGCCCCATGAATCGACTCCCTGTGTTTGACACACAGCAGATTTATGGCTCTGGGTTGATGAAACCAAAAGGCAATTAAACACAATCAATCAGCTGGGCTGAAGGTCCCAGGTTCTGCGCACGAAATCCTTTTCAGACGTCATTAGAGCTGCGGCTTTGAGAGGCCTGGAGTGAAAACAAAGGAAAGATGGTTGTTTTTCCAGGCTTTTCCAGGGTGTTTTCAGCCTCTCAAAATAAAACCCTCTGAGGTTCTAAAAGGATTTTTAACAAAATTAAGAGGCAAGGGGAGGAGAAGCTTGTAGGGGTTTACTTTCAGTCCTGGGGTAGAAGTAAAAGGAGCGAGATGACAAAGTGGTAATTCACTAAATCTGTGTGGTTTCTGCAGTCTCAGTGTCTGCTGTTGCTCTGAGAGGCACAGCAGACATGAACACAGCATGTTCCTTTTAGGGGGGAACATTCCCACTTCATTCATTAACAGCAAAGATACGATACAAACATGACAGAGCTGCCTGCTGGATTTGTGAACCTTTTTTTAAAGAGCTCTGGAGTTCCTGATTTCCACTGTGTTGCTACATTCAGCCTTAATCCAGCTGACTTCCAGGAAACTGCCATCAACCAGAAGCATCTTGATTTCACTTATTTATTTATTTATCTGCTCCTTAAAGCAATTCTTTTTCTTCAAAGCAGCTGTGATATACAGGTAAAGGAACAAAAAATGTAAATTTTTATTCTTCCATCCATTCTATGTCTTTTGAGGAGAAATGCTTGCTATTCCTTGAGCTTGCACACATTAACAGATGTCAAGATTTTTGTTGTCTCTGTTATCACTACAAACATATGTAAATTACTATGTGCTCTTCATAAAATATGAAAAGAGAAAGACACTCAATTTGTGCCTGTGCTCCTATAAAGTTCACATATTGGGTTGATTCTTACAAAAAAGAAAAGAATATATTCCAATACGCACTTGGGAAGCTGCAATGTCCCATGACCTTCTTTACCCAGTGGGAAAAATCCTGACAAGTTTTGTGACAATGTGGGGAAAGAAAAGGAATCAACATCCACAGCAATAAGCAAACAAAAATTTTTTTAAAAAGTAAGTTTTTGTCCTTCTACTTGACCTATGTTTGGTATGTTTGGTCACTTTATAAATCTTTTGGTGTTTCTGTGTTTGATAGTCAACAAAGGCCAGTTCCCATTTTTGTATGTTTATTTTTCCTTACAAATTTTATCTGAACTTCTGATTCTGCTATGGAGCCAGTACTCCAGACTCAGCATTAAAAAAAGAACAAGGATCCCTCTCTGTGGATATTTGATGCCATTAAAAGTAGGCCTTCTGCTAGGAGCCATATGATTGAGTTTCTTATGGTTTCAGGTTAAGGTGGTGGAGAAGTTGTCTCCAGCTTTCAATCCCCACTCTATGCTGTTCTTAGAGAGGTGAGGAGGGTGCAATGCCTGACTTCAAGCACACTGCTTTGATAAAAGCCAGCAGCATTCTCCTGCTGATGGAATGGCCACAGACAGGTAGATCGTGATGTTTTTTCCATGACTGATGGAGAAGTGTTGGATTCTCTGGAGTCCTGTGGTGACCCTGTGAGATGGTGAGTTGTGACAGGTGGTTTGCTGGTTGAGATCCAATTCTGGACCAGTCTTGGACCACGGAGCCCAACAGCTGCTGCTCCAGGTGCTCCATGCCCAGAGCAGTTTGCTGTCTCCAGAAGGGCTGCTGGGGGGCTTTGGAGAAAGGCCCTGCAGCTCCAAATCCATCTCCTGGACAGGACCATTGCTTGTAAGTGTTATCTTCTGTCTCTGAACACCTTCCCTGCTTCTTGTTGCAGAACCACCCACCAGAGCTTCTCTGCCTGCAGCAGCAGCACCAGGGGAAGAGGAGCTGGTGGGGGAAAATGTGTTCTCCCTCATTTGATTTTTTTCTCCAAAAAAGGAGCCCCATCCTTTTTAAAGCTCCCCAGGACACATGTGCCAGACCCACATCAGCATTTCTGGCTTCAGCAGCAAGCAGCTCTCGTCCTGGTGTTACTGGTTCCCACTTCAGCTCCTAAAAAATGCATCTCACTTTTATTTTAGAACAAAAAAAACCCTCACTTCCAGGTTCTCTGCAAGATAATCTTCTAAAGACAGCTACTGCATTGACCATATAACCTGGACATTGCACGCACTCAGCTGGATTTTGGATTTGTTTTAAATTTTCCTATTGTTAATTTTATAATGTGTCCCTCAGGTCCCTTATTAATGGACAGCTTATGGAGGAGGTCTGGGTTACTGTTTACCACAGCCCTCAATGCTTTGGCATCCCTTGAGTCAAATTGAGCTCTCATTCCTCTGCTTGCCAAGTTAAATCCTTTTAGCATTTTTATAATCTCCAAACACACATTTCTTCATCTCTCAGACTCCGTCTCTGCAGTTCAGTAAGCATTTGTTGTTTGAAATCAGATCATGATGAAATCGTTTAATAGTCAGTCTATGAAAATATTTTGTTTAAAAAACACTCAGAACTTAATTGGAATGAAAATACCAGCAGCTGGATTGTAGTTTTAAGTCAAAAGTCTGAGAAGCAGCTGGAGCAGCAGGATTCAGAGAGACACTTCTAATTCTTCCCCTTCCTACAGGAACATTCCAAGGCCTGGGATGTTTTGGCAGGCAATGAAAAAGAGCCACTCGTGTTCAGCCTTCTCTGACCAATATCATCTGCTGCTGGCACATCTGTCCCTTAGCTTTGCAGATAAAGCACAAAAACTTCCTGGTTTTCTTTTATTCCAGTGTTTTATGAAGGGTTCTGACGAGCTCCATGTACTACCACAACATCCCTGTCATTGCTGGCATGTCTGAGCAATGACTTGCTCTAGAAGAGGAATTTAATTTCTTCTCAGACTCCCTAGTGAGGCTTGAAGAAGAATATGTGGTAAAGAAAGATTTTGGGTGACTTGTTCAGTGGATGAGGGGTTACTCCTTCAATTGTATTGAGTGTGGCTCTGTGATTTGTGAACTTGCTGGACAGTTTTTGTTGTGTTTTATTTATACTTGATTGGAGGAGTTGCTAAGGTTTAAATAGTTGGAGACCTTGGATATGCACAGCAGTGTCCCTGCTATGAGTTCATTGGCAAAATGCTGGAAGTTTTCAGACCAGATCTCTGTCCAATTTCCACTAGATAAAATTCCTTCCATCACAAGAATTAATTGATTAGGGTGGAATTAAGTGCCTGGAGTAACTGCCTTCTTGGGGTAGAAGTAATCTTCATACACAACCCAGCAGCTTCTTGTTTGTGTCAGAAAAGACTGGCTCTTCAATCTGTATTTTGTTTTAGATAAAGAGGAAAATGAATGTATAAAAAAATGTAGTTTTAACACTGAGGATCTAAGAGGTACATGCAAAATACTCCTAAATGAATGCAAATTTACTGGAGCTGCCTTTAGAGAAATTATTCTCATTGGATGCTTACTTCCAAATTGCACATATGAGCAGCAGGATATCTGGATGTCTGAACCCATTTTTGTTTTTTTAAGTTACAGATACAGTAATAGAAACTTGGCACAGAATGCAGTGGGAACGTCAGCAACTCAGAAGTCTAAAAGGATCCAGTGGATGAAGAGCCCTCCTCTGCCAGCAGCAATAAAGGAACTCAAGTGAGAACTTTTGGGGGTTTAAAGAGGCATCCAAAGTCATTTAGCCATGACTGCAATCATCACAGTATTGACAAGCTTTTTGATACATTTTTTTGTTGTTGTTGGGATTTTTTATAACCTGGCATGCAAACTGAGATCATAAATAACATAGTTGCCAGACTCACTGGTTAAGGATATAAACCAGACTTCCAACTTGAAGGTGTTGTCCTTGGTTTATCTCCTACTGAACAATCTGTTTATCCTAAGGTAATCCAAACCAGGAGGATGAGGAGAGGGAGCAAGCATGTTTTAATGCAGAAGGGGAATTACGATCTCCTGTTAACTCTCAGTCACTTCTGATCATAATGTGAATTATTTGCTAGAGTGTAAATTGTGCTCCATTTACATATTTTACTTATTCTTTCTCAGCAGTATTGTTTCAGTGGCTATAGCTTCATGACTTCAGCACAAAACTAATTTTACATCAGCAGGATGGGTTTGGGTTACCTGTCTGGGGCCACCTCCTTGCTGATGCAGACAGTGCTCAAGCCAAAACTGTCCCAAGGAGGAGAAAACAAATATAAACAAATCACTTCTAACTATTGGCAACAAATACTGGAGGGGTTTTTGTTTGTTTAATCCCCTTCCAAATTCTGCATTACAAAGATGTTGTCCTTTCTGGATAACCCTGCAGACAGCAGGAGTGTCTCACTGGTTTGGCAATGAGAAGTGAACATGGATTAAAAGTGTAATGCAGACTAGACCTGGTGAATAGCTGCCAAAATATTCCATGAGTATTTGCTTGGGTTTTGAAGTGAATTCACTTTGGCCTTTTTCATCCTTCTTTGGACCTCACACACCAAGAGCATTGCAGTCTTGCCATCCCTGACCACGTATAAAAGCAACCTTTAAAACAATTTGCATCAGCAGAAGTTGAATTTCGTATTTGCTATTTTTCTATTGCAGATATTCACACAATATTTCACGAAGAAAGGAGAAAAACGTGAGTGCAGCTTTTCTGTCTGATGACAACAGCCAGTGCAATGATAGTGAGGAAGGGAATAATGCTGCCAGTTTTGCCCTGTAAGCATAGCAGGAGAATCATTTTGTGAGGAAAAAGAGAAAGCATAGAAAATGTGTTCCTGCCTTTTGCTGAAGGTTGCATTTCATCCACAGAGTGGTCCCACCAACCCTGAAATCAGCACGTGATGCCAAAGGAGAGGCAGATCTCAGAGGATGGTATGGAAGTGGAAAAGCACACCTGGGGCTCTACAGCAGAGTTTTTGCTGCCACTGGTGAAAATTTCTGTTATTCTGGGGATGTTTGTGTGCTTTTGTGCTCAGGGTTTGTCCCCAGGCTGTCTCACACAGGGTAAAAGTGGGCACTGGTGTAAGGAAATGGGGCACAACAGCCTGGCAGCAGTGGCTGGAAAATATCTCTGGGGAGACAGGGGTGGATCAGTGTCAGAGGAAACTCCAGCACAGAGAGTTCAGCAGCTCTATGAACAACTGATGAAAGAAGGGCAGCAAAGAAATACAAGAAAAGTATTCCTGCTGTGGTTTTCCTAAGGAGAGCATCCAAACAAGTTGTAATCTGTTCATGGAGTCTCTGCATTCAAGGAAATGAAACCTGCCAAGCCCTTTATCGTCTCTAACACTCAATTAAGGAATCAGGTTGTTCATTCAACCCCTAAATAAGCACAAAACCCGACAGATAAGCTGGAGTTTCTAGAATAACTGAGTGTCATAGGCAGAAAGCTGAGATTCCCAACTGCAGCCTGGTAAATCTGTTTTCCTTTATCCTTCTGGAGAAGCCAGAATCCTGAATTGCTAGATTAGGTTTGCCTTTCAGACGAGAGTGATTTAAACCAAAATATTTTATCACACATATCCCAGAGCTCAGCACAAGCCCTCAATTGTGCTCTGCTGAAATTCATGTGAATGCCATCATTGTATTGATCGGTTAACTATCACTGCAGATGTTTGAGGGTTATGGATTCTTTCCTGAGATCATATTAAATCTTAAATTGGGTTTCTGAATTACCAAAGTAAATGAATAAAAGGGTATAAATGGATAGCCAAGGAAGTTGCATCAGTTTACACAGCCCAAGGTTGTGAGCTGTACTTTATTTTGTGCCAACTCTGTGTTCCTACATCATTAAGTTTTTCTTGTGGTATCTATTTGTGGCATTTGATTACAAAATAATTCTGCTGTAAAAAAAGTATCTGTCTTCTAATATAAATCTATGTTTAGTGTTCAGGATTTTCGTGTGCTGTGAGGATATCCAGTAAGAAGCAAACCTTTTCTTCATGATTTTGAACACACTCTTGAGCATAATGGATTTAAAAATCCTCTCTAACCTTTTGCTATTGGCACACAGCATGTGTCTGACCTTCTGACCTCACAGCTGTATTCAGGGAATTGTATACCTCAGTGATTTCTTTTTATACAAACCTGTGTTTGGTTAATTTTAAAGATAATTATTCTGAGTTTTCATAGAAAGGAGAGTCAGAGACGCAGCATGTTCCAGCCTACAAGAGACAGCTACTAAAGCACCATGCTTAAAAACCTTATTTTCACCAGGATGTAAATGTTATTTACAACTGCCTCTCCTTATCAATGTGAGTATGGATAAATATTCCACTTTTAACTACAGTGCTGCTCTGCTGTTCTTAAAGAGTAATACCCCGTGAAGTGGGTTTTTATACAGTGATGTTGTTGCTGTAGGCTGAGAGGGTCAGAAGAATTATTCTGAAATACAAGGAGCTGTTTTCTGCCTTAGAGGGGAATCAGATCAGCTGGCAGAGAGTTCCCTTTGCAATGAGTGGTGTGAAATCACCTAAGCTCAGCAGGGACTCCTTGAGAATCCTCTTCCTACAGTCATAGGTCTGCACCCACATTTCTGCTTCCAGTTTTAAAACTTTTATGACTTTGCCAATACAATTTCCATCAGACCACTGCAAAATGCTGTACTGGTGCAAGTGGTGGGCAGTGAACAGTGATGTTGGGATGATCATGTGTGGAGGGTGCAGAAACCTTTAAAATTGGTTTTATTTTTGGAGGAAGGCAGAAGTTGCTACATCCTGATTGCCAGACTCAACCTACAAATGCAAATGTAATTATTTCAGAACATTGTATAGAAAGACATAGATGTACATAGGCAAACACAAATGTAATTGAAGTACTGCTTGTGGACATCTGGAAACAGACAGATTTGTTTGGGAATTTGATGTCATAACAAGGCTTCTAACAAGAGCTTTAAACCTTGGAAAGTAGAGCAATATTCTGAGTTTCACTTTTACTTACACCTCAAAGCCAGTCGTTTTGTGCTTAGCATTGCATTAAACAAAGCAGGACAGATCTGTGTTTCCACTGTCAGCCTTCTCACTCCTTTCTGATGAATGAAAGTTGCTGTTTCCATCTGTCATCTCTCTTTCTGTCTCCTCACAGTGCAGAAGGATGTTGGGCTCAGCCTCTAGGCAGCATCCATCCCACTCAGAGCATTGCCCTTGCTCTGCAGCATCTTGGTGACTCCTCTGCCCACCTGACCTGCTAGGTGTGCTCTGTGATTTTCCCATTATCAGTGTGTTCACTGTTCATTTTAGAGGGGAAAATAGTCCAAGGAAAAAAAAAACCCAACATCCCTATTCATCTTCTACACTGCCACATGCTTGATGTGGTACTTCACACAGCACCGAGTAAAATGAGCCTGTACAAATGATATGGGTGCAAAAATTAGCATTACATAGTCGATAAATCATGCAAGGAATTTGGTATCTGTGTACTTAATCTAAATTTGTTAACACTGGCAAGATAAAGGTCATTTGGACTCCATGCCGACTCTTGAAACTGGGACGCTGTTCAGAAATTTGAGGTTTCTCCATCCAGCTGTGTACATGTGCCTTGTTATCTAATACTTTAATTGCTAACAAAACACTGGGTAGTGGAGAATATGCTGGTCTGTGTCAATATTTAAGCAGGACTTTACTTATGGCTGAAGTTTATTCACCTTGGAGAGAGAAAATTTTTTGCCTCACTTGAATAATTGGGCAAAGAAAAGGCAGGGTTTCAACTTGCTCCTGTGGTTTGTGCTTACTGTAGGCAAAGAGAAAAATATGTCAGCTATTTTTGAAACCTAAATTTTCAGGTCCTTTTTTTCTCTTTTTTTTTCCTGAATATTTCAGGAACTGTTGAGACCTCAGAAGTGTTTGGGACCTTTCTCCTTCCCCCCTTCTAAATGGTCGAGGTGAAATAATCTCTCTGGCTTGTTTCTGATGAATATTTGCCTAAACTCTTAAAATCCTTCCATAAAGGAGATTAGGAGTTGTGTTTGTCTCTCCTCTCCTGTTCTTCTCATCACCCCCTGGAAAGCTGAGACTGGGGAGGAGGACTCCTGCAGCTTTACAGGGAAGGGCACCTGAGGTTCAGGTACAGCAGCCACCACCACTGTCCACCTACACCCCATTCCCAGAGGCTTTTCCCCAAAGACACTTTCCTTTAAGCTTCCAAAGCCTAAAAATTTGGTTTTTTCCCATGTCCAAAAGTCTTATGCTTGCTGTGGAAGAAGCTAAAATAAGGGATGCCACCATCCTCACATAAAGCCATCAAACTTTTGGAATGACAGTGAAGGAGGGGTTATAGAGGTGGATATTTTCTATTCCAAACCAGAGTTGCCCACGAGGGAGAAGCAGCAATGTGAAGCTGTGAAGTCTCTGCCATGTGCTGAGGCTCAATCTGGGTGATTTTTTCCTGGAATCTGTTCACATGGCTAAAGGATCTGTTTGTTTTTCATACCTCACGTTCACCAGCCCGTGGTAACATTAACAAACCAAGTCCTGAGGAAGTTCCATACTTTGATCATTCCTTTATTCTTCCTGAAAGTCTCTCCTGGGCTGATCCTGCTTCAAACCTCCCCTTCCACACTGAGAGTTTAATCCTTGCCTCTGCTTTTCCCCATTTCTGTGAAAAGCTGAGACTTGAAATAAATATGTAGCAAAATGTCCCCCCTGTACCAAGGCACAGAGGGTACATTCAGTCTTTGTCCTGTGAAATAAGACAAGATTGGAGCCCAAATGTAGCACAGCTTGTGCCTGCTCTGTACATCACAGGACACCAGAAAATAGGAACTGAGGTGCCCCACTGCTGGTTTTAATACAAATCTCATTATTAGTGTATGACCTGGCTTGTGGCCATAAAAGTGGTGGTTTTGTTGGGTGTGGGGGTTTTTTGGAGGGGGAGTTTTTGTTTCTTTTTTTCTCTGAGCAGAGGAAATGTGCAAAGAGCACACACACCATGAGTTAGAGCTGTGTGCAGACAATTGGAGAGAGGAAGAAGAGGCAGTGAGCTTTGAACAAAGAATCTGTTCTGCACAGGAGATGTGCACATGGGCCATGCCTTCAGAAACCTCTGCCAGCTCTGAGCAGGCTGCTCAGGGGACGGACTGGGACCTGTCCGTGTGTCCTGCAGTAGATGTGGCTCTGTCTGTCCCTCCAGGGGAGCTGGGAAGGCTCAGAGCAGGGATTCAGGAGTCAGGGCTGATGTTTGTGTGGCAGGAATATATAAGGAGTTGGAATGAGCTGCATTTAGCAAGCTAACCAAGAGTTTTCAGCTTTCTCTGTGACAGTCAGCCCTCCACTGTCTTTCAAGGTAAATTTTGGACATTTTTCTGAGCTGGTTTCAAGTGTGGCTTATGTTTGCCAACCAGAACTTTCTTCCACATCCTCTCTCTAATTCAGATTTTTCAGCAACTCAAACCAATTCTTATTAATGCAATTCCAACTCCATAACAATCCCAGAACATTAGATTTAAATATTTAACTGTTTATAATAACTTCAGTTCTCATTCAGATATGTATTTTCAGTAGGAGTATGTGTTGGAAGGACACTATTTAGTTTGCAAAGTCACTACATTATGGCATGATGAGGATCTAAATTGTGAACTGTTTAAACATTTTTATTGCATTATCTGCTCTGACAATAAAAATTAAGCTTCACTATCGCTAAACCTGAATATATAAAACCTCATATCTGTCCTTCTCATCTCTAGTATTTAGCTAGGTGCTCAAACAGCTAAAATCTGAGATATTCTTTATTAAAATTCTGGGGTTTGGACCTTTAGAGTTTATCTTTTTTCAAATGAAGCCTGAAGTTCTTATATGATCACTCAAAACATTGATACTTTAAGAAAAAGTACCAAATAATCTTCAAAATATGGGACATCAACCAAAAGGATGAAATTAGGAAGAACTAAGTTTTTTATGTCAAAAAAGGAATAAACCCCAGCCATGTTTAAATGCAGAGTTTTATAGAGGTGTTTTCTTTAGGATTTCCTGACAAGAAGGATAGGAACAACACCTTTTATCAGGTCAGTGATTTTTGGCTTTTTAGGAGAGCTGGAGTGTGGTGGCAATCAAGAGTCCTCCTGGATTGCCCAGGATGAATGTTTGGACACAAACCAGGTTTTGTAGTTAGGAAAAAGTGGTTTCCTTCTGCTCCCAGTACTTCCCTTCCTGTATTCACTGTGGTACTTTGCTTCTCAAAGTCAGGTTTTGTCTCAGCCTAGCAGCCCTTTGAAACACAGGTTATTAGAAATGTTGTTCCTTCTTATGCAGTTAAATGCATGTCATTTTAGATTTCCTATGCCATTAATTTTAAATATGCATTTTTTGGGTCTTTTCCCCACTTTTGGGTATTGGCAGGCTCTTAAGGGCCACATATTACACCATGCCAGTTGTTCTCAATCATTCTTGTGACAATATTATCCCTGTAACGTGGCCAAAGCAGAGCCTGTGTGGATTATCTGATGTTTAATTATCTGAACCATAAAATGTAATATGTGCAATCATAAGGGGTGTGGTCAAATTATTTGACCATTTTTGTTTTCTCCCCTTCTTTGTTCTTCCTCGTGGTTTGCATTTGTAAACTTAAAAAACCTTAAAAACTTTAAAACTTAAACACTTAAAAAAATACAAAAAATCAAAACATGTGATAGATGCTTCTATGCTGGTTTGGATTATAACACATAACGTAAATATCAGAGCAGATTTGAGGGCTTCTTTTCCACATCATATTTAAACTCAGAGCAGCACATTTGCTCTGGACCACATCACTGTTCATTTTTCATATCTTGAGCCTTCTAATATATGTGATTTTTAAAATAATCAATGGCCAACAAATGACTTTTGTGACTTTTATGTCATTTCTTGTACCTGGTGTAACTCATGGATCCAGAGACCCTAAAACTCGAGGTATTACTGGCTGGATGATGCTTTTCCTGTAGTAATTTTAGAAATCTCTACATCTGTCATTACTGGATTTGCTGTTGTCACAAGGAAAATGCTGCATCATGTGCACTGCCAACTTGGGGACAGCTTTGATAGAATCTCTCCTAATTCTGGTGAATTCTCACCTAAACCACCCAGATCCTTCAGAGTGGCAATCCTAGCACTGTCCAAATTTTATATTGGGGTCACAAAATAATGTGGTGAACACTTACCCTTTCTGTTAGGGCTGGTATATTCACTATGATACTTACAAATACCCCTAAAGCCAAACTACCCTGATTTTATGTGCTAAAAATAATAATAATAATTGAATAATTCAGCAATTATTCAGCTGATGGCAAGTTATTCTACACAACTTCATAGTAAAGTTCAGTTCCAGAATTTCTCTATGGTACTTTCTTCTTCCTTTTAAAAAAAACTCAATATTTGAGTGCAGCCTTCATAGTTATTTTCTAAGCCACTGCTCTTAATCTCTGTGTGACACAAGCTGCTCTTAGGTAGTACATTCCAGATAACAGAACTTAAAACAAATGGTTTCACTTGCAGAGACTATCACATAGAGCTAAAATCACTCCAAATTCCGTGTTGCTTTGAGACTTTAATCAGCCACCTTTTGCAGTTAATTGCTCTTTTGGCAGGCTGGAGAAAGGAAATGGAGATTTTTAGCAATTTCATATCAACACAAACCAAAAAGAATTTGATGAGACAAATAAAAGGTCTTTTTCCTAACTCAAAGATGCTCTGCTTGCCAAGTACCAGAAGCTTTTTGCAAACATCAGAAGTGGAAGAGGATTTTTTTTGGGAAAAGCTTGCTGGATCCCTCTATAATGAAAGATTTTATGCCCTGCCTAGCACATCTCAGCCAGGATGTTCCACCTCAGAGAGCCAGCTTCTTTGTGGAGCTCTGATATGTTCTGAAAAGTGACAAACCTGGGTAAATTTACCTCTCTGTCCATATCCTGGGTGGTAACTGCTCCAGATGTGCACCACAGCATTTCTGACCTTCCCCTCACTGACCAGCACCACAAACTCAGCATTATCAGCGAGCTCTGTCCTCTCCTGATTCACCCACTGAAAATCTGTGGCAGAGCTGAGCATCAAGAAAGTGGCTGCTTGTCATTAATACCCACTTCACTTTAAACTCACCCTGGAAACCTCAGAAGCTGCTATTCCAGTTGCTCATAATGTGCTCTTTGTTTTGTGCTTGGCTTATCTTTGAGCACAATGCAATCTGAAGGAAGTACACCCACTCCCTGATGTTTTCCTTGGGAGCCAGAAATGTGTGTGCTGCGATTTTGGGGCACTGGTGAGTAAATGTGGAGTGTGTGCTGTGAGTAAATGTGGAGTGTGTGCTGTGAGTAAAAGTGGGGATGTGTGCTGTGAGTAAA
>NC_031775.1:29601646-29602411 GCF_001522545.3 Parus major | reverse complement strand
GGGGATGGTGGTGGTGGGAAGCAGGAAATTGTGCTGGCCTTTAAAGGCTGCAGATTTCAGAGTTCTGATAATTTCTGGTTGAAAACTGTGCAGCCTGAGTAAAAAAAAGCCTCAAGCAGCAGATGCAGAGCCATTGCAGCTTGATGGATGGTTTTCCAGGGCTGGTACACCTTGTGCTGGGAGCACACCCAGCCTGTGGAAAGTTCAGCAGCTAAACTGAAACTAACCATTGTTCAAATACTTCTGAAATGAGAGAATCTTGTTTACTTTAACGGTTTCCCTTCCTAAGAGGCAGGCACTGTTTTCCCAGCCTGAAAGGTTTCTCCTCTCCTTAGCATTTCCAAAAGTGACAGTGTCCCTGGGTCCTTACATAACTAGTTCTGATCTCTTCACAATTTATTTTATATTTATAATTTATATTTTAATATATTAAATATATTAATTAAAATATTTATAATATATAAAATAAACACATACTATAACAGTATAATATTTATAATATAATAATTAATAATATATATTAAATATATAATTTAATTATAATTTCTATTTAATATCTTTTTTGCTTTTTGAATTTTTTTCATAGTAAGTCTATGTGAAAAATCCTAGATTTTATTTTAGCTCACAATAAATCCATTAATGTGGAAAGCTTAATTTTACACATGGCTGGCTTGGGAGGCTACCTGGATTGTCCAGATCTAGTGTGTAATTATATTATATTATATTATATTATATTATATTATATTATATTATATTATATTATAT
>NC_031775.1:29515062-29601449 GCF_001522545.3 Parus major | reverse complement strand
GTTTATATTATTTGTATTATTTGCATTATTTATATTTATATTTTTACAGGGACTAAGGAGTACATAAGAGCACAATACAGTGCTTCAGGATTCTGAACTTGCAGAAAGCACCATGATCCATATTTCCTACCCACTCCTGTCTCTGGACAATGGTATTGCAGCTCAAATCCAGGTGTGGGTATGGATCTAATCTCACATATGTGTCCACGTGGCCTCTAATGGCTCAGCAGGGAGAGAAGGGCAGTCTCTGTTATTTACTAGAGATGTTCTTTATTTGAGACAGTGAGTTTTGATCTGAACATCTCCCTGCTCTCCAAAGATCTGTGGGATTTTCTGCCCCTGCCCTCTCAGCCTCTACTGGGTTTTGCCAAATGACTTTTCATTTTCTGCTGCATTCTGAATGAAGTTTCAAGGCATCAAAGAAAAGATTATAAAAAAATGATTGAATTCAAAATAATATAATGTTTCCCCCTTTTTTTCTTTTTTTTCCTAAAAAAACTAAGTAAAGTCACATACAGACACCAGGCATGGGCCTCATTTTAGAGTTCCTTTAAATTTCACAGGGACTCAGTCTTAAATGAGGAAACTGAAAAGTCATTTGGGATTTGGTTCAGTGACAGGTAAATACCATTGGAGTTCTACTTGCAAGGTCCTGAAAACTCAGTTTAAAAGCTGATCTTGGAAAATCTTTGATTTAACAGAAAAATATTACATAGTTTTTCTCCTTCTCTGAATAAAATTCAAACCTTGATTTGGATTTAAATTGTAGCTCTGTGTTTTTAATATAAAATACAGTTTATGGACCTTGCTGATATCTTGCTGCATCTTGAGCAAAGCAAGTTAGAGTCCAGACTGTTTTCCTTTTAAATAAATAAACATTGCTGTTTCATTGATGGCTCTTAACAGAAGAGGTCAGCCCCATTGTTTCTGAAACAGCAACATATGATTCTGAAACATAAATTATTAGTATCAACGGCAGAACTCGTGGTGTAGTCAAGCATTTATCACAATGAATGAAAAAATAAACAAGTTATTCCCCCAAGACCTTGGTGCTATTTAGAGATGAATGAAAACTTCATTGAATAAAATAATCAGCTTGAATATTTTTTATTGTTCTGTGATTATTTGAGAGATTATATCTTATTGAAAGATCTGCACATAAAATTCTTAATTTTTAAAAATGCTCCAAATTAGAGGTTAAGCATTAAATCATGTGGTTTCAATTCCACTTTGATACATCTTAATGTTTGTAATTTTTTCTAGCTAAAAAGTCTTAGTGAAATAAAGAAGTTGGACTTCCTTGTGTTGCTATTATCTCATACTGCCTCATCCTTTCTGGAGAGAGAAAGGAATAAGAGAAGGGAGAGGAAAAAAATTGAAACTGGAGAAAGGAGAATTGAGATTTTTTTGCAGTTTTCAGAACCCAAGATTAAATATTTTGTGCTGAATTTGAAGCATTTTATTCAGTGAAACACCTGTATATAAAAGTGGTGGTTGCATTTCCTTTGATATTGTCTTCTACTTAAGTTAGTACCAAAAGAAATTATGTTCATATTTTAATTTTCATGGACTAAGTGACGTCTCTTGCAGTATTTCCATAATTAAATCTCAGGCTGGTGAGGGCAATGTACTTTATTTAATGTATTTTAAATGGCATCTCCTCTGCAGTGCCTCAGTGCAGCAGGTCTTGGCCTGGGGCTTTGTTTTTCAGGCTGTTCCACAAGCACAAAGGAGCTGGCCTGAAGTTTATAAACAGATTTAAGTAGCAGCTCTGTGCTTTGCTAGAGCAGCATCCATCACAACACGTCAGGGATGCAGCAGCGAGCTTTATCTCCTCTCTCTCCCCAGTCCTGTGCTCTCATACCTAGACAGTTGGCTCATTAAAACAAGTGTGCTATTGCTGAGTAAAAAAATATAAAATAAAATAAAATAAAAAAATGAAAAAAAGAGAGACACTGTTTTTAAGACATGGATTTATAGCTCCATGCTGTAATCAGACATCATGGATTCTTTCAGAAGAACCGTAAAACAAGTTTCCTCATGAGAAGGGGAAAAAAATAAAAAGAGAAAAAAGGAGGGTGTGCTGTCCATTAAGCAATTGTGAAGTTCTAGTTTAGTGCAAGCTTGAAGGGGAAAAGGGGACGTGGCAGTAAATCATCTGTGCAGCTCTCAGCCATAAAGTTTCTTGAGCAGTCAAAACTGCCAGGGCTTGTTTGGATGACTTATTCCTAGGCAGGGGGGGATGGAAGAAAGTTTGTAATACAGCTGCAAACTTCTGCTGTCTCTGGTGTCACTACTGTTTATATTACGTGATAATGTGCTACAGAAACCTCCTTCTCTTTCAAAGGTGACGTTTTCCTGCCTGACCTTGTTTTGGGACTGTTTCTCCCAGCCAGAGGAGCGGGAATGTGGAATTGCCCTGGGGTGGGGAGCAGGGCTTTGGGGAGGGGGTGCAGAGCCAGGAGGGACCACAGGGGCTCACTGGGGTTTGGGTCAGGCCCTCAGTGCCTCGGTCCCTTACCCAAACTGGTGGAGTTGAGTGGCTGGAATGTGCTGAGGGTGGGAGGGAGATGAGCCCTTTGGTCTGGGGGGGCTGGTAGATCTTGGATAATTCACCTGCTGCTTGGAATGGGCTGCCAGACCTGTCTGTAAAATCATCACAGCCTCAGCTCAGGCTAAAATGCTCATTGCCCATCTCAATCAACAGCATTTAGAATCATAACATCATGGAGTTTTGGTGGAAGGGACCTTCAAAATCATCTTGTTGCCAGCCCAGCCATGGCAGGGACACCTCAAACTGTCCCAGGCTGCTCCAAGCCCCATCCAACCCAGCCTTGGGCACTGCCAGGGATCCAGGGACAGCCCCAGCTGCTCTGGACACCTGTGCCAGGGCCTGCCCACCCTGCCAGGGAACAATTCCTGCCCAATGTCCCTTCCAACCCTGCCCTCTGGCAATTTAAAGCCATCCTGTCACTACACACCCTTGTCAAAAGTCCCTCTCCAGCTCAAAGAACTTCATCACTGCACTTGTATTTCAAATTTTAGTCACTGCAAACTGTGTGCAGTAGTTGGCCATTTTCAGTGGGAAGCAGTGCTTCTGTTTGACAGCACAGGGATTTATCTGATTTATCTGATTTATCTGATCTATCTGATTTATCTGATTTATCTGATCTATCTGATTTATCTGATTTATCTGATTTATCTGATCTATCTGATTTATCTGATAGGAGCACGTGCCTGCCTGAGCCCCAGCAGTGTGTGGGCAGAGCTGACAGTCACTGAGTGAGTGGAGCAGATGCTGAAGCACTGAGAGAAAATCTGCAGAGCAGCAGAACTTGCCCAGAAGGATATTCTGTAAGTGCAGCAAGTCAACTGGCAAGGTAGGGGAGGATAAAGGGATTTCAAATCTGTGTTTTAGACCAGCAACTTGAAAATTTGTGAGAATAATTCTAGAACTGGCTCCTAAAGTGTGTTTTTCTGGCGAAATAGAGGAAACTAGGCCCGAATCAGGACTGTATTCCTATTTCTTCTCCTGAAATTCTTTCTCCTCACTTTTTCATTGTGCACTCTTACAAGAAAGACATCCAGTATCCTGAGGCCTCTAACTAACGCTTGAGATGAGTATCTTTTAAATTAAACAGAACTCAGCCTGACCTGTCTCTGTCTTAAATTTCTTCCTAAAATGAAATGTACCCTTTAAACAATCTTAGACCTGTGGTTCCCCCTTCTCCCCTTAATCTCAGGTATGATTAGTGCTTAATGGACCTTGAAAAGCACCTCTATTTATAATGGCCACAGGTTGCTCTTGCTTAGATACGATCTCCAATTTTCTGTTTTCTCTTGAAATGAAACCCAAAATAGTGGGACACATACTTGGTTATTATGTTCATATATGCTGCTTTTTTTTTTCCCCCAGAACCATAGTCTTTGGTGAATGATTTAATCCATATAACTTCTTTTAACCCAGAAACAATGGGCAGTTTTGTTCTGAGCAGCGCTGATAGCGTGATCTCTCTTACACAGATACACCAGGGTATCAGGTGCCAAGGGGCTCTTTCCATGGAGGAGGACATCTGAATCCAGGACATTTATTCTGCATCTGAGGAGGTGCAGTGAGAGCAAGAGACAGGACTCTCCTACCCACTACATTCTGCTGCACAAAAAAGCTCAGAATCTCTCCAAAACTGACCATCTGTCCTGTGTTATTTCCTGAAAAACAGGGATGAAAGTCCCCAGGAGCCAGTGCTTTAAGAAAATCAACCCAAGCAGGCAAAGCCCCAGACTGTGATTCCAGCACTGTTTCTTGTATTGAATAACACCTTGTGGGTCAGACTTCAGCTCAAAACCTGTGTCAGTTGTGCCCGAGCCTCTCCTTATTGAGAACACGTTTCCAAGGAGCAATCTCCAAATCCCACAGCCTTTCCCAGACCTTCCTGACTCCACTCAGAATAGAAAATGAGAGAGGTGAAGCTCTCAGAGCTGGTAGATGGTCCTGAGGGATGAGATAAACAGTCATTACCTTTGCTAATGATGGTGAATCCCTGTGATGTGCTAATCACGGAGCAACAGTGCCCACATCCAACTGCCTAATTAAATTTCCTAGGAATAGATTACTGTGGGATTACTGGTTTTCTCCATAATGGCATCAGATCTAATACAACCAGCCAAAGTTCAGATATATTTGCATTGCTAATGTGGCTGGGACTTATTTCTCTTCTATGAACAATAATGTTGCAGTAATGGCTGGAAGTTCTGGTGGAGGCTGGGGCTGCACCACTCTCAGGAGTGGAAAAAGACAGGAAAAGTTCATCAAGCCCAGTGCTAAAAGGTGTCTGTATCAAATCTGGAGAGAGCAGTAACCATGTCCAGGGTCTCTGTCTGGTCACTCAACCAGAAGACAAATATATTGTTTATTATTTTTTATAATGCACAAGCTTTAACATACAATCCCTGCTCACTTGGATTATTTTCAGCTGTGCTAATTTTCTAGTAATTAGTATCCCCAGGGCTGGGTACCATCTGTTTTCCACAGTTCCTATCACCTGAATATCTAAGGGAAGATTTAAAACATAGTAAAAGCTCCAGTGGGACATAAGTGCCTATAAAACATGGATTTTCATGCTCATCTTACTATCAGCACATTCAGAGTGATTTCTTTGATTCCCCTTCTCTCCCCAGGGTCTTTCCAAACATAGCCAGTGCTCTCTCCTTTTCTCCCTGGCCAAGTCCTGGAAGGTGACTTCATGTGTGGAGCCTCCCCCTCAATCACTGTGTTTTAGGCTTTACTACATGACTCAGCGGATAAATATTCGAAAACAGGGCAATTTCTCAGTGCTGTTTCACTAAGCAACTTAAGGAGGGTGACAAGGCCAGTGAAGTTTTGATTTCAGATGCTCAGCATGGAATGTGGCTGTGCACAATGAAATTGTGTGAAAAATCACCGGCTGCACAACATATCCAAATTTGCTTAAACGTATTTCCAAATTAGAATAATCTGGATTCTCCAAAGCTGAAAGCTGTTTCAAAAGCGTTCTCTATTTTTAGCTCATTACTGCTATTTCAGAATGTTCTAATATTACATGATTTAAGTCCCTTGCAGCAATTACACTGGTAGGCAAAAATTGCCTGGAAAAATGAGGCAATTTCAAATGTGTCATTTGATAAAAATGAATAGAGAAAATAGAAAATATTCACCCACATATAGTATCTTGTCAAAGGACAGCTAGACAAGCAAGCTGGAGAGATTAAAGGAATCTAAAAGTGAAATAATTAATGGCTGCAGTAGATGGAAAGGTGAAATAATGGTTAAGAAGTGAGAGCTACAAACAGTAAGACAGTGAGAGAAATATGATGGGAGCCTGTGGAGAACCAGACTCCTTCACTCTCTTCCAATCCTAGAGCTCCTTATACTTGATGGGATGCTCTCTTATTCTCAATTTTCCTCTTCTAAACACTCCCCATACTGATAGCTGTCAGGTTTAGGCTATTTTTAACTCTTGGGTAAAATATTTAGAGAATAACTCTATAGACCTCTGATACTTGGTGATATTTTTAATAATAGTAGCTCAGTATATGAAACCTCAGGTCTGAAATCTGAAAACAATGCTGTGAAGACTCAGTTTTGTATCATAAATTTAACAATAAATTTTAATAATCCATTGGCTGGGTGTTTCCACGTGTAAGTTTGTGTATAGATATTTACATTCTAATTTTTATGGTGAGGAAAAAGTTCTTTCTTTTTTATTGCTGATTGCTGATATTTGAGGTGTGTGAAGTATTTTTTTTTTTGCAGCGCTGTTTTTAAAATAATGCTGAAATTATTTACACATAAATTACTGATAAGGCCCAGGATTTTATTTTCACTGCTCACCAAAACATGTAAAAAATGTGAACCACATTATCTAGCAAGAGACTAAAAAACCCAGAACTCCTCTCCTTTCTTCCCCAAACTCATATGAGAAACAGGCCAAGGATGCTGTGGTACAGAGAAATGAGCAGATGGGTCCTTATCTGTGCTGTGCATCCCAGACCCTGAGTCCTGCTGCAGCTTAAATCATTATTATTTCCACCATTCATAAAACATAAAGTTAAAACAATGAAATCAGCTTAAACAGAGGTTCAACTTTGATATCATTGAACTATGCAAAAGGCCCCTCTGCAAGTAACTTAATTCTCCCTATGGGATATAGCTGAGACAGAATGAATCCTAAAAGCCTTAAGAAGAATAGGGCAGGGGTTTTTGAAGGGGATCTGCCCCCGAACACCCGACTGTCTCTGTCTGGAGATGGGCTCTGAGCTGCAGGAGGTGTGTTTGAAATGCTCCACCTGAGCTGGTTTGCCCCTTCAAGAAGAAAACCCTGAGCTTTTCTGAGGGAATCCAAGCCCTGGTGCAGAGTACAAATGCTGGGAAAGCTTCACTGGTGTCATTTTTGTTTCTATGCCCAAAGACTGTACCCAATAAATCAGAATTTTTTTTGCCTGTTGCACTCTTAATGTTCTGGGCTGAGACTCCTCAGCTCAGGTTGTGTTGAGAAATGCTCACCATGGGGCTGCTCAAACTCAAAATCATGGCTTGTATTTGAAATGATGGATCTTTAACCCACTGGACACAGCATTTCACTCACTAGCTGTTAGCTACTGCAATTAGTGTTTCTAATATGAGTTTCTTGATTTCTGTATCCTGATTTCTTTGTAGCCTTGTAACTCCTTGAGCATCTCAGTGCCTTCAGCAGGTACACTCAGGAGACAAAGTACTATTTTTTAAGGGTGTTTCAAGGACTTCTTGTGTAAGTAACACAGGGGCTGTGACTTAAAATGGACAGTTGTTTGATATTTATCATGGAAGGGACTGCAGTTACCACAGAAATAAATTCTCCCTTTCCACAAGTCTGTCAGTGATGAATAAACAAATATTACGAGCATCACACCTCACAGAGTGCTTTATTTTTGTGAAACAGCTGAGGGGACAGAGCAGTTCTTTGGTGGAGTTGCACATTTTTGGGTTTTTGTGCTTTATCTGGTGCTGGTTGCTTTCTCAGGTCATACCTGGGAAATAAGATGAGGTCTCATGTCTAAGAGCTGGTGAAGTGCAGCAGTTTTCTGGAGATGGGTAACACCTGACTTGCTGTTGCTGTAGATTTTCTGCTCCACACCCTCCTCTCGGTGTGAACAGCTTCCTCCAGGGGTTTATCTGCAGATTTGTGAATAATCCAGGGATCCTGTGCAAGTCCTTGCACCTTGCAGGGCGGGGATTGCAGCGGCACCAGCACAGCGCCTCGCTGACAGATCCTGCTGATCTCCGCTGATGCCAGCAGCTCACACCTATTGCAAACCCCCAATCTGCCCCACCAGAGATTATTGAGCCTGAAAGAAACATTTGCTGGATTTCTGCTTGTCTCAGATTGTTTTCTCTTTGAGGACAATTTCCTAAACAATCTTGCTGCTCTTAATGAGAGAAGCACGGAGTGTTTATTGTAACCTGCTTTGAACCGCTGGCGGCTCCAGAGGAGGAAGGGCTTCGAACAGAGCCTGTCTTGTGCCAAAAAGTGAGCTCTGGGCAGAGCAGGGCCGAGGTACAGGAGCAGGGCAGCGTTAATAAAAACACTGCAAATGAAACGTTAGCGCGGGGTGGTGAAAGAGCTCAATTTTATTTTGTTTTCACACATTAGGTTTTGCTTAAAGCAGACAAGTACCAGGGAGAGCGTTCTGAAAAGAGGCTTTGTATAGGAGCTGGGGCTCTATCCATCAGATTTGTCATTTCAGGAATGCAGCCAGATGTATTGACTTACTAGCAATTGCATTGGTGCCATCTGGCCTGCTGGAGGCTGTATTAAAGATGGAAAAAACTGAACAGAA
Organism: Parus major; assembly: GCF_001522545.3. Lineage (NCBI taxonomy): Eukaryota > Metazoa > Chordata > Aves > Passeriformes > Paridae > Parus > Parus major. The sequence continues at coordinate 29,593,094 of NC_031775.1, read as the reverse complement.
AGAAATGAAACTTGTTCATCACGCCATTACCCTAGCTGCTTATTTAAAGAGGGAAAAAATGTAACTTCTTGGCAGGGGGTATGCTGTTTGAAAATAAAATAGGAGGTCTTAAGGACCACAAGTCTCAAAAAAGAGCACTGATGTTTATGTGCAGACATGAAAGCTGGGCCTCACTGTTGTCATTTTGTGTATTTTTTTTTTTTTTAATGGAAAAATGCTTTCAAATCCTACTGTTCTGGGTCATGGAGCAAAAAACTCCCAGAGACCCCTCACTGCAGCCTTTATCCTTGCTCCCTCTCAGTCCTCCCCATTCCAGTTTAGCTGTCTGAATTGCCTCCTCCTCTCAGGAACTGAATTTGTAGGTGCTGTGCTTCCTATTGCTGTCCCTGGAGCATCTGCAGAGCTTTTAGATCATTTCAGACTTACCAGCATCAGTCTGTGAGCAGAAGTGCTATGCCTAGTGCAGCAATAGTAATAATACATTCCTAAATATTGAAACTCCTAAATGTACTTAATTTAATTAATAAATCAAATGAATCCATATTTAAGAAAGTGTTTTCTTGCATTTCACACAGCAAAATCTTTTTCTTAGTATTTTTAGGGTCAGGGCTGGTATGAACATTTATTGACACAATAGAAATTTTTCAGTATAGAAATGCATTATGGCTGCAGGGTAATAAATGTTCACCAGCCTTATTGGGGTATAATTTTAAAGATGCTTTTATTCATATTTAATTTTACAATTAGTCTTCCTGAATCAGTGCCATCTTCTTGGGAAGTTATTCCATTTATTTCACAGAATAAAGCTATGGGTCTGGACCACCTCCCACCCGAGCTAATGGAATTTGGACTGACTCCTATAAGAGCCCAGGGAACAATTCCTAGGTATTTTTAACCTTCAGCCTCTGTTGAAGGGCAGAAGAAAGATTTAATTACTGAAAAGTAATTGTACATAGTTGTATATATAGTTTTCAGTGCACTCTCACAGACATACTTGTTCACTTAGTGTCGCAATAAAAGTTGTTTACAACTACTGACAGAAATGATGAAACAAAAGACCAGAGTCTTTTTTTTAAAAAGAAATATTTTTCAGTTCTGCTCTGTTCTCTTCACTTCTTTTGTTTTTGCCATTTAAGATAGAAAGCTCTCGAGGGCAGGGAAGTGGAACTTTGTAAAATGCTGAAGTGCTTGTGGGTGAAGTCAGAGTTTTAGCACTCCCAAACATATGTGTTAGAAGAACACATGATAGTTTTAGGATTTCTACAACCATGAAACCTCCACTATAGCACTGCCAGGGTCTTCAATGTGGGATTTTTTTTCCTACAAGATGAGAAAAGCTGGCACCAATACTGGAAAAGTCAACAGTGACTAAATACCCTTAAAAGAAGATGTAATGTTCTTACTCGTACCAAGTCATGGAGCAGTGTGAAGAAAGACCCAGTCTAGTCCTCATTAAAGGTCAGAATAATGATTTCTGTCCACTGCAGTGAAATCTGGTTTGTTCCTTCCAAAGGAAACGGGAGCAGCATCCCCTGGGCAGGAGCATGAGCTGGTACCACACTGTGATCTTGTGTCTGTAGCCCTGAGATCCTCTAAGGGTGCCCCTAAAGTGGGACTGGACTGAACATCCCCAGTGCCTGAACCAACTCAGGTGAGCTCCAGCTGAGTTTGGGAGAGTGTCTGTGATACCTGTGACAGCCCCTGTTTGTGATTAGTGCTGATTACACCTCATCTCCCTTCATCAGCACAGAACAGCCCCACCTGAGCCCAGAAAGTGGATTTGGGATTGCCCTGAGCAGCTGCTGCTTCCCAGTGCCTGCTGAGGAACACGGAGAAGGTTTGTTGCCACTTAGCTTTTAATAATTTGCAGTGTTCTGAAAATGATTTTAAACAATGTTGAAGGTTTTTTTTCCCCCCATCTTAAAAAAAAAAATCAGTATCTCTGGTAGCAATGTCTGGATTATTCCCCTCAAGGCTTAATTAAAGGACTTAATCTCTGTGCCTTTTATTTTGTAAATTCAGAATGTTGACATTATTATTGTTAGCAGTAATCTCATGATCCCAGGCAGGAAGGGGGGAGGGTTCAAGCATATGACACATAGGACAAAGTGCTCCTCTGCTCAGGAACCGCACACTGAGCGGAACAGCGAGGGGACACAAGATTCTGGGAAAAGGAAAACATTGCCATTTCTCTGCAGGGGCTGCCACCAGACACTGGCAGGAACAGAAACACTCCCAAAAACCACGGTTAAGTTTTGAGGGAAAGAGGGCAGAGCATAAGCTTGGAAGTTGAAAGAAAAACATTGGAAGGGTGGCAGGAGGAGCTGTCAGATTTACATCCAGGGAGAGGTTGCAAAGATTAGAAGTAAGAGGAATAAACAAATTAACAAGCAATGCAAAATAAATACAGGCATGTAAATATGTTGCTGAGAACAGTGTAAGCTGTCAAATCTTCCACCATTTTTTTCAGTCACTTGACATATTTTATATGTTATTTACCTGCACAAATGGAAGCACCTTCTCCATGATTTTTAGCAGTATAGCATCCATAATGTATAGTAAGAGTAGTAAAATGTGTGAGAGAAGGCAGGAAAACTTCTATTCCTTATTGTCTAGAGTGGTTTATTGTTTGATATTTCTTTTTTTAGTGCACTTTTAACACCCAGCAACAGAGAGTGAGAGCTGCTGCTGCTCAGAAGGCACAGGTTCCATCTTATCTGGTGAGTTAAAATGGGATTTTAACCTGGACTTGGAAAAGTTCATTGTACACCAGAAAACTTAAGAGAATACCCTGTGGCAAAATCCCTTCAAAAAGATCTAGAAACATGTTGTAATAGAAACAGGCAGGACTTTTGTTTCTCTTGCAGGAAAGGTATTTCTTTATTTACATAGCTCATATTTATAGGAAATATCAGAAGACACTGTGTTAAATCTAATTGCTAACAATACACTGACACTCAGTTCATTGGTTGGCAAATGGCATTTTGTATGTCTATCAAATTTCTGTGTTTCTAGATTGTTTACATATTTTCTTCATTGATTCTCATGGGACAGATGCCTTGTTTTTGCAGGTGTGAATGGTTTTGTTACCAGAACAGATTGTTGTGCTGACTTTCATTTTTCTTTTTTCACATGGGAAGTTACAAGCCAGCTCTTAACTGCATTCAGCTAAAGTAACAGGCCTAAGATATGATAATATAAGGCTTTTTTTTTAATAAGATTTCTCCTTATATGCAACAGAAAAACTGTAGCAGCACATGTCCACATGTAAATATTTAAACCAAACACGGTGTTTTAGTAGCCTTGGACCACTCAGAAACCAGTGGGTATTTTCTCAGTGTGTATGAGAGCAGTTTTCTGTCAGTCTGCTTTTTATTAACATAAACAGTCCAGTGGTAGTGACACAGGTAGTGACAAAAGGTGTATTTATGGTAAATAATGGGCTGACAAATGGGAGAACTGTGCAAGGGACAACTTTCATGTGTACTTTTTTGGTGATGCATGACCTACCCTTACTCCACAGGTCTTTTATCATCTCTACATGAAAGAAACATGTTTTAACCTAGCCCACGTGGACTTGATAGCTCTATCTTTGTAGCCTTTTCTGCAGTACTCCCCAATGGCTGATAATAATATGTACTCAACCACCTTTAGGCCACTGTTGGGTCGAATTGGAAAAAATATAGTAGTTCCCAAAACTTAAAACCCCTGCATAGGTGACAAGAGGAAAAATAAAGTGTAAGTCCAGGCAAAATCCTAGAGGTGGTGTAGTCAGGTGGCCAGAAGGTTTAGTGGTGATCTGAGGGGGATTGAATGCCTCATGCAAAGAGGGGCTCCACACAGAGCTGCTGACAGCCTGCACCATTCCTGCTTTTCCTGTTGGGAGTCTGCACTTTCTGGGAGAATCCTGCTGTCCATGGAGGTATGTTCAAGTCAGAAACTTTAAACCTTGTATTGAGGAAGATAAGACAAAATTTAGCTGGTTTATTCCTGAAACTCCTCTGGAAATGGATCCCATGGGGTCAGTGAGGAGAAGGTCACCCTGCTTTGTACATCAGCACACCAAGACTTTGCTCCTTCTACCTGGGAAAATGAAGATGCAGTCCTTTGACAATATTTCTTTTTTGAGTCGAGATTTCCAAGATGAAACATTCACTTTGTGTATTAGGATTAAAATTAATAATTCACAACTTAATGAGAAATTCATCCAAGATCTGTCACTTCTGCCAAAACCAGGGTCTGATAACTGAAAGGGCTGTTGTTGTTTTTTTCCTTGGTGAAGTTCAAGTTTCTATGCTTTTAAGTGCTTTATTGTGTTTAGGTGATGTACTGGATTAATTTTTTTAAAGATGTTGTTGCTTCTCTATTTTTTTTCCAATTAACTCTGCTGTGTGCATTTAATGTACACTGACAATAGTACTTTGAATTGCAGGTAATCAAGTTTCTTTTATTCTTATGCTGCTCTTTTCCTCCACTCCATAATGCCTGTATTAAACACAAAGACAACCTGGATTTTTGCAATTAAAAGGAAAGTAATTTGATGATGCACACACGGAGCAGTGGGGCACGTGTGTGTGCACATAAACACCGGGGTATCACATGGAGGCTCTTAATGAAACCCTTATGATATGAATAATGCTCAGGTTACAAATGCTACAGCTTATCTGGTATGTGTGGTAGGTGATAATAACTCTGCAATCCAGTCAGGGTAGGAAAGCAATTTTGGTAAACATAATACCTGAAAGCAATTTTCAAATTATGCCCTGATTTCTAACGCATAATAATCTCCAAAACATTTGGGTTATTTTTCAGATCCCATTTCCAGTTTGTGTTGGTGGATTTTAACCATTAGTGCCACATTGATTGCCACCTCAAATCCCTCATTTTCAGTGTGTGATACTTTAGAGGGTTCTTGTTTTCTGAGCAGGCCCTCAAGCAGAATGCTCCTTACACTGGAAACAGAAACATTTCTGTTTCCAGATCAATTATGGCATGGATTCAAATGCAACATAAACCAGCTTTGCACTGAAAGCCTTTAAGGATTTTCTGAATGACAAGGGAACTTCTGAGCATGCAAATGGGCTGCTCTTGAGGCCAGTGCAAAACTTGACCATTCCTGTTTGGCCTTTTCTCCTAAAATTGGAAGATGGAGAAATTTCACCTCTCTTACGAATTACCTTTTGGAAAAGTTGATAAGTAGCTGAGGAAGGAATCCTGTCCCTGCACCAGTTTACATTTCTCCATCCTCTGTGCCCTTTTTGCCCAAAGGCAGGGAATAATTGTCCTTAATCCCCAAGTGTGGTGGGGAGTGCTGCTCAGCTCTTCCCTCCTGCTCAGGTACCCACAGGGACAGTCCAGCCTCCCCCTGGAGCAATTACAGGGTTGGACCTGAGCAGAGCAGTATCAATGGCATTCTAAAAGACACAGTTTTTCTGTCCTGACATAAAGGCCTTACACTATTGAAATTCTTCTTTAACTGTGCCAGGAAAATAATTGAAAGCATATTTAGCTGTATGGATGTAGAAACCTACAGGAATTTTGTTGGTCTTGTGGTTAGAGGAGGAAAGATGTGGAGAGACATTTAAACCAAGAGTTTCTACATATACATATATTCATGTTCCTGAAATTTGAGAGAATACATTTGACAGCACACTCACTTTAAAAACTGGGTATGAAGTTCTTTAGGATTGTTCTTGTGTGCCTTTGTCTGCCTCAGTAATGGTTTTGGAGAGAGAATTTTGGTCACTGTTCAAGGTTTGTTCAGGGAAGGCAACTTAGACCTACTCAAGGCTGATACATTTCTAACTTGACCACAATGAGATGCTTTTCAGGTAATTCAGCTTAGCTGAGCCCTTTTTTCCCAAACAGAATATCTCTGAATGTTGCAGTTAAAGCAAACTTTCCATTCAGATCAAAGTGTATAGGCTGGCTCTGTGTTATCACCTGACAACATTATCGTTGGGAATATTAAGCTGTCAGCAGCAGATCTGGAGGAACCACTTTCCCAGCCTGCAGTGAATTATAGAGGATGGGAGTCTATCACACATAAAAGTCTTTCCATTTTCTAAGACTGTATCTAATTCTAATAGTTTCAATCTGACCTCAGACTGGATTTTTCTCTTGTTTTAAATCACGATCAAGAGACCTTCTTAGAGCTTAGCTACAAGATTTGTAACCATTCAGCACATTTGTGTATGTATTTATGTTGTTTTTAAGATATATTTAAATCTGGCATGTGCCAAGCCTGTGTGTGGAGCCAGGGGTGTCTTTTTGCTGAAAAACTCTTTCCTGCTCTATTTTTTTACCTTTTCTTGTTTTATTCCTGATTAATATGTTGTTTGCAGGCCTTTGTGCTAACACACATCGTGCGGGACTGAGCGTGGGTCAGTGTCAAGTGGGACAGGATTAGGATGTGGGAGTTTGCTGGCATTAATTCTTAGCAAGTAGGATTAGGATAAAGCTGTAATTGAACAGTTCAACTAAGCTGGGATTCATCAAGAGATTTGCAAAAGCACATTATAGTGGTCAATGAAAGGAAGTTTTAAACTATCAAGACAGCATGGTTTTGCAAAGCTATGATTGCAGAGAGGCAGGGTTAAGCACTTCTCTTGTCTTGCATGTACAAATGTGAGATTCTTTGCTGGTTTAGGCATCCCAATTTGAGCCTCTGAATGCTCAGAGATAGTGGGACAATGAGAAATGAAAAAGTGTTTTGTCTAAGAAACCTCAAAAAATGGTGAAGGTGCCATAGTGTTTAATGCAATCTCATTAGAGGCACGTAATCTGAAACTGAAGAGCATTGGAAGTGATAAAAAAATTCAAAGGAATTTTAAAGAATGACTCCAGCAATTCACTATTTACAGCCCCAAAATTTCACATATTTCTCTAATCTTGCCAGGTTTTGGACTAGGGAGGTAAGAGTGGCCAGGGCAGGTACCCCAAAATGCCCCCACAGAACACAGGCTCTGTGGTGGTGCTCTGGGCAGGGCTGATGTGAGATCCCCACTGCAGAGAGGCTCCTCTTAACCCTGACAGGCAACCCTGAAACTACAATGCTGAAAAGTCCACAGTGCTGATAAATCCCTAAAAATTCCACCCTGTTTTCACCTAAATCCACATTCCAGCCACCACGCCATTGGCACACGTTGGAGAGAGCGGTTTCATTGTGTAACTTCTCTTGGCTGTGCTCGAGTTTTACATTTTTTTTAAAAAACAAGAACAAAATAATAGCTTTTGATGACATCATAGCTGTGGCTGAGATTAACCCTGCTCCCCTGTGGGGTGTTGGTGAGGGTTTTGCTCCATCAGCTCCAGGGATGTGAATATTTGTGCTGTGCTGGCAGCAGGCCAGGTCCTATGATTGTTTTATTGGGTGTCCAATGTTATTAAGCCCCTCTGAGTTTTTTCCCCTTTCACTTTTTACTTCTGAACTGCTTTTCTGTAACCAATTTGCATTACTTTATGTTAAATTTCACGTGCCATGTGTCAGCTGAATTGCACATCAGATCTAAAGATTCCAAGCCCTTTGAATTCTTCTTGGTGGCTATGCTGTATTTACTATTCACTCACTCATGTGTGATCAAGGAATTTAACAAGTTTTCAACTGTTTTTCATGTCTGAGGATATCTATGCACAGTCTAGATTTAAAAAAACCCCAAACCTGTAAAGCTCCTAAAAGGGAACATTTAGGGATAACTGGCAATACGATTTATACCCTGCTTTATAACAATCCTCTTGTGTTCTGGCCTTTATGTGCATTCAGCAATTGCATTATTCTGCTGATTTATGAGGATAAAAAAATCCATTCTTTATGTCTGTGAAATGCATAGCAGAGAGAAGTCTTGATATTGTCTCAGGAGAGCCAGAGGGGCACTGGAATATACAGATCATTAATAAATTATCATCGTAATAATGTCAAGTTACTACACACCAATCTCCATGAAATCCAGAATGGGCTTGAGGTTGCAAAAATATGTATCTTTTCTCAAAGCCTCAAAACAATTTTATTGTGGTTTATATTGTAATTCAGCCATGTTGATGCATTTCTATGGCTCAGTAAAAATAATGATGTGGGCTGTATCCCAGTCCCAGAAAGTCTGAATTTCTAAAGATTCAGCAATATCACCAGATCTGACATCTTATTTTCCATCAGTTCTCTTGAGTCCTGCATGGGCCACCCATGAAGTTGTCCAAATTTTTGTCTGAGGTTTTTCTGCACTGCTTTTTCTTGGGATTAAAATAGGTGTGTTGAGTATGATTGCCATCTTTATATCTGGCATGTTTCTCTAAATCAGAGACAGCAGAGGGTTGAATGACTTTCTCCTGCTCTTCCATCCAGCTGAAGTCAGCAGAGTAAAGATGGTGCAAGGAGGGTCAGAGTCAGGCTCTTAGTCACGATAAATTTCCTTGTGCTGGTGGCAGAATGCTCAGAATGCTTTGAAGTGCTGGTTTGTCAGAGTTCACAACAGTTCATTTCAGCTCCAAATAAAATATTATCTGACTTTGCTGGCTTTGCAGCACCAGGCGAGGTAACAGTAGAGCTGTTCTGAGTCGTTTTACCAATCCAGTTCTCTTACACTGCTTTCTTTATTGGAATTCGTACAGAGCTTTCTTTAAACACAGCTTTGCACTGAAGAAAAACAAAAGAGTGTTTATACAAGACAATAGGGCAGACATCATTTACTGTATAGGGTTGATTTTGAGTTTATGCAGCTAAGACAAAGGGAAATGAACACCCCCATGTGGTATAACCTCTGCAAGAGTGTAGCTTTTGTTATTTTAAGGCTTGAAACGCCATACTTTTTAAAGTTTAAATTATTGAGGAATATACTCTACAGCATGTTCTTTGTTCTGCAGAACTGGAGCACAATAGTTTCCTTATGGATTTTAATTTAGGATACACTCAAAGCAAGACAACGTCCTCCTTTCCTGATACAGCTTGCAACACGGCAGAAATGTCATTTATCCCAGCTCTGAGGCTTAAAGAACTTTCAGCAGCTGATTTTTTAATGCTTTTTTTTGTTTGTTTTTTGGTCTAACACTGTCATCACTAAGGCTTAAAATAAGCCCAGTTGCTGAACAGAATCCCTTAAACATTCAATCTCTAATTGTGATGTCTCTATCTTCTTTCCTTCTCACTGTCTGCTGTGTGAAATTTGGAGTGAAGGAGTCTCGTGGGGCTCTCCTGAAGTTTATGAAGCTGTGAGTAAGAAAGGGTGAGGACAATGAGGAATTTCAGGACCTGTGCACATGGAGGGATCCAACAGATTGCAGCTTTTCCACTTCCATCTTCCAGCTCCACATTGCTTATGGGTGAAGAAATAATGTTCTAAGATCATTGGGTAAAGCACAGAAAATTGAAAACTAAGTTGTTTATTAGTAAGATAAAAAAGAAATGTTTCCTTAATACATTAGGGGATGAAAAAAATATACCTGACTCCAAAGTTATATATATGTGATCAGCATGAATCCCCACAAAACTGACCTCAGAACAACACTAATATCAGGCTACAGTAAATCCAAAGAAATGTGAATAATGTCTGCAAGATTAAGAATTTATTTTCCATATTTTTATGTCTTTTGTTCTGCAGGTCATTATAATATTGTCTTGAATGCATTTCTGCACAGAGGGTCAGAAATGTCTTTATGTGTAGCTCAGGGACTGACATCCAGGTCTGGGAGAGTTTGTTGGCCTTGCCTGAGTTCAGAACTAATTCCATAAATCATATTTGGACTAGCAGTGCTGTACCTACCTATATAAGTAACAGATTTTCTGAAGTGAAAACTCTCAGAATCTGAATAGGCAAGTGGAAACCTGGAGAGGTCAACTGATCCCAGAGCAGTCAGCTACTGCAAACCAGTCCTGACAGAGCTTTGCCTAATTTCTTATTAAAAAAAGAAGAATTGGTGGAGAAAAGGGACTGTTTTATTTTAAAGGTCTCACAGCATCTCTTGGTGGCTCAACTGCTAAGAGGTAACTACAAATATTCCAGCTGAAATATGTGCAGGGAGGGCACATTTTTCCATTAGTAATGTTGAGTTTTCTCAGAAAAAGTTCAGGTTCTGCAAATACAAATCAGCTTCAGATGGACTATTTATTACTGAGAATTTGCAGACTTGAATGCATAGAAGACATGATTGCTTTCTAAAGAACAAAAGAGTAATGCCTCAATTGTTCTCCTAAGGGCTGAATGCTCCAACCTTACCTGCCTCCCAAACCTGCCAGGCTATTTTTAGTGAGCTGGAGACTGAAAGCTTCATTTTGAGAACTTCAAACAAAGTATAAATCAAGATGGTTCAGTGATAAAAAAGCTTGGCTGGGGACTTCTATTGGCTTTTCATTATGAAATACAACATGAGTGGTTTGGTTGTTTTTTGTTTTTTTTAATGGGCACAAATGTTACTTTTCACTGGCTGTCAGAAATGGCCTGTTTCAGCTTGTTGTACAATTGACCATTGTGATAAGCCAGTGAGTTTGCTCTTTTCATCCACTAGAATGAATAAACACTGGGATTTTGTTCATCTTTTAAATCCATTATATGGTATTTCCCAGGGGAGGTAGGCTTTGTATTTACTTGTGTGACAACCCTTTGAAATATGGCATTTTAAATCATCACCTTCTTCCCAAAGAGGCATTTCCAACAAACCAAGAGTTTGGCTTTATGTGGACACTTCAAGGGCTAAAAAATTTCCTTAATGTGAAGACACACTGTAAGTTTAATTAAATGCAGGGCTACTGCACGATTAGATCAGTAGTCTGTTTATATCAGCAATGCTTTCCAGAAAGAGTTTTGACAACCAGCTGCTGAAAATAGCTTCAGAAAACCTCCAATGAAAACCAGCAGTAAAAAAAATCCCCAAGACTAATTCACAAAGTAAAGAAGGAGTAGCTGAAGACCCTATCTCAGCTTAGTTTAATGCTGGCTTCTCTGTGGAATGATTTGTTTTGATGTTCTAAGGGAACTGTCTTGATGTTTTATATACTTATTATTTCATATCTCTTTAAAGCTGCCACAGAGATTTGAGTGTGAAATACTTTTTCAATTTGTGACAGACCGTGGATGAGGACTGTACAAAGAAGAGATTTAAAAGAGACACAACTGCAGTATTTCCATGTGTGACAGGTATTTCTTTGGTGAAGTCTTGGAAAAGTGGTGGCAAGTCAAAAAAAGAGAGAAGGTGCCACAAAAAAAAAAAAGGAAATATTTCATGAGGAAGTACCAAGCTCAAATAGAGAGATGCTGTCCTGAGGTTTATAAACATTAAACTCTTCTGCATTATTGGTGCCACCAGTGCCTGAGTCATTTATTTGCCATTGATTAAGTTAGTCCTAATTTTCTGTTTTAATGCACTGGCACGAGAACTTAATCAGCCATTGCTTGAACAAACAACTACAGTAACTACTGAGATGGGAGAAAAAATTCAACCTAGGTCAGGGCATTTCTAGTTCAAACATAATCTGTATTTAATCTTTCTCTCATGGGTTAGAATCTCATATTATTGTCTCAAGACTTTTATTCTTGTTTTCCTAAATAATTATCTGGACTACCTGACTTTGTGCTTGGCCATCAAACTTGCTGGGTTAGGAACACCGAGGAGAGGTTAATGTGCTATCCTGCTGCTGATTGTGTCAGAATGGGCTAGGCCTGTGAAATATAAATAACCAGGATGCCAAAGCAAATATTTCAATTCCCTTGAACTCATTAGTAAAAGTTTGTTTTAGATGTGATGGGATGCAAGCTATTACTTGGAATAGATGGATAGATTAGGATGGATGGAATTCATGCATGTGGCAGGTCAGTATCTATTGGAACTTAATATTCCCTTGATGAAAGCTCAAAAATGGCTTAATTTATGAATGCATTCTTAGATACCAATATTTTGTTTGATATTTCATCACTCACAGGTAGGATTTTTTTTCTTTCAGTCCTTTCTGAGTTCTGATCTTGAACGGAAATAAGGTGAATCTATTAACTGGCTCATATTTCATGCTAAAAGAGGAATGACAGCCATAATTCAGCATGAACACCATGTAGAACTTCACATAACTTATGGAGCCTAAAACACGAGCAGCCTATCAGAATCTGAGGAAATATCTGGTGCATTCTTGTTTCTCTTGCTTAACAGCGAGCTGCCATTCAGCCTCAATTAAACTGCCAGAGCTGTGAGATAACAACAGCAGGAAATTCTTGAAAGATAAATTTAAGATGGTAGCTACAACTGGACTTCTCTGAACTGATTACAGTTCTAATTGTACATTATGGTAAAGCTGACATAACTTTTTTGTTAAAAAATGTAGTAGAAGAAAACCTCACATCTCACTTCGCTCCCCAATACATTCGCTCTTGAGCTTTGTTTGCAGCTTGCAGAGGACAGGGTTTACTTGAGCTGGTGATGTTTTGAGTTCCTTCTGCCTCCCACTGCAGAATGCATTCCACAAGTCCTGGTGTCACTCTGCCTGGCCATTCCTCCTGTTGCTGTGCCAGGGTTTATCACCGCTGACTCCTGGACAGTGTTAATGCTGCAGTCACTTCCTCTCTGCCCAACAACCCCAACACTCACCAGACTTCCCTGCACAAGTCAAGTATCATTACCTGAAATGGTAAAAAATAAATAAAAACCAAAAAATGTTAATCCTGTTTATAGAGGGAATTTTGATAGATGCTGAACACCCCTTTGAAAGATTAATGCAAGGAAAAATTGTCATTTTGGATATCTTAGAAGAATTTCAATTGTGTGATGCTTCACAATACTTTCTTTTTTAAAAAAACTCTTATGGAAACAAGCTCCTCATTTTCTTCTTTTACTACCAAAATACCTGCAATTTAAATGGAGATGAAAGCCAAGCTAACAAATGATGGAGGGGTGAAACCAGTGATGTGTCACTGCCCAGTGCAGTGCCAGTCTCAGTGTGGTGTAGTGGAAACTGACAATTCTCAAACAACCCTAACTCCCAAGTCATTCTCTTCTTTTTGGTAACACACAAAACATGTTCTATTAAGGGAGGCACATGGGAAAAGCCTTTAAGCCTTAAAGTCAATGCCAAGGCAGACAGAAGTGTTTGTAGATATGCAACTGAAAATCTGGGGTGAGGGGGGGAAGTTATTTTGGGGGAATCCTGGGAAACTGAAACAGCTGTAGAACTTTTGTTGAAGATAAATATTTTTACATCAACCAATTTCTTAGTGGTTGGTGACAAGATACTGATGTTTCTTTGGAAAACAACCACTACACCAAGTAGTGTATGCACATTCCAAGTGTTCCATCTTTTTATTCACTTAGGCTTGACTCCATGAGAGAAAATGTTTCCTGTTGTTCACAGATGAAGGGAAAGTTTGTAAGTCAGAGCCTCCCAGTATTTGTGATATCAAGCCAATTCAAAGCACTGGCACAGAGGATTCCCAGTTTTTCTCTTGGTATTGGTTGGAATATCCATATCTGAGAGCTTTTGTTGGGTAAATTAACCTTGTGGCAGAGCCACCTCCACTGTGTGGAGAGCAATAGAAGCCAAAATCCTAAATGGGAAGTGGGGAACTCTTTTGTGATCATGGCAATTTTTTCCAAAGTGGATTGAAATGGAATTTTGATCTATAGGTATATTCAGAGGGAAATGTTATTGTAACAAGATTTTTTAGAGTGGATCCTTTCCTCTGGGTTTGGCCTGGAAACCCTGAGGCCAAATAAAGCTTCATTATGAAGTTTTCCTCATAAAAATGTTCTATCTGACCAAATAAGAAGCTCATAGGGTTTTTTTTCAGCTCTATTTTAGATAATCCACTACCTACAAGGTCCTTCCTTCATGGATTCAGCAGTTATTATATCTCAGGGAGTGAGAAGAAAGAATGTGTTTCTATTTGAATGTGTAGAAGACATGATTGCTTTCTAAAGAGCAAGAGTACTGCCTCAATTGTTCTCCTAAAGACTGAGTGTTCAAACTTTACCTGCCTCAGCTGCCTCCCAAACCTGCCAGGCTATTTTTAGTGAGCTAGAGACTGAAAGTTTCTTTTTGAGGACTTCAAATCTCTGGAATTTATGGCAGCTTCTGTGTATTTTCAGGGCAGGCAGGGCAGCAGCCACCAGTCAGAGCTTGCAGTACTGAAGGATTCCACCTGCAAGCTGAAGCTTAGACATGCAGACCTTCCAAAGCAGTTCTGAAACATGGGGAGGGGAAAAAAAAAAGATAATTATTTTGCATCTCCCAGCCTTCAGCACCCTTGTTTTGCCAACTTATGGGCAGTTTTGACTAAGTGTGCACAGCTGTTCTTTTCCCAGTTCAACCAGTCCTCACCAGCCCCCCAGGGATGAGGGAACCTGGACTCTGAGAGTTGCCACTGACCAGAGAACCCAGCTCAGGACCTCTGGGTCTGGCACCAAATCTGAACTAAAAAAACAAAAAATGTGGCTTTTAGCTGGCCCAGGGTAAATAGGCAGCTCTGATTTCAGCAAAAGGAGGCACTTCTGAATCTGTAGACTCAGAAACCAGGATTTTGAAATGAAATTAAGAAATGTCTCCACAGGTTAATGCTTATAGTGAAATGTCAGAGAAATGGAAATTGAGTGTTCATTAGACACTACATTTTCTTCAGCTTTTGTGTAAAAGCTCTCAGATTTAGAGAATACAAAGAGCTAAATTGATTATTTTCACTACACAGTAGCATCTGTTTTGCTGTGATTTACAGCCAACTGTTGGTTTATTCATTTGTGGTTTTTTTTTTTTGTGTGTGTGTGAGTAAAATGGGAGTTTAGCCTGTTAAACAGCTGTTGTCTGATAAACCTTCTGAGTTCATTGAAATATTCAAAGGTCTAAAACCCTATAAAGTGACAGTGTTTCCAAGTAAACGTAGATAATTATTTCTCAATATTTCCAATAAAATTGAGCAATGAGGCAATTGATTTTGCGATGTTGCAACCTCAAGGTAAAATGAGATCTCAGTAGCTAATTAGCTTCAACTCTTCTGGCACTTGCCTTAGAAACAGAACTGTGTTTCAACAGTGAGATTTTCTGGAGAAATGTATGCAATAAAGTGGCACAATATCAGCATGTCCTGACATCCTTTCTTCAAATGAAGGGTATTTGTGAAAACGAAATCCTGATTCATGTCTTGAAATGAATGCAGACTCTGAGGTTAATGTATTATAAATGCAATCTGCTTGCATCCTTCAGCATCACACTCCCTGCAGCAGCAGCTTTGAGAGTGGATGAAGCCTGGATGGACACCTGTAGCTTTGGAGAGGTTCTGCAGAGCCCAGGTGTGAAGAAAATGAGATTTGAGCAGAGCCCACTGAAACACAAAAGGCACCATCAGAACTGAGAATCAGCCTCATTTCCCCAGACAGCTAGGAAAATGGAGAGAAAATCTGGAGTGGTATTTCCTTAGTAATATTCTTGAAGGAGATCAATATCATCTGCAGAATTAGCTGGATGTGGATAGAATGACCTGCTAAGCCAAGTCTCCTTTCTCTTTCCAAAGCCTGGGAAACTAACACAAAACAATCTTTTAACATACAGTTTTATGACCAGACAAAACTTAAAGTGTGGAAAATGTATCAGTGCAGGCACATCTTGCTTGCCCTTTGCTGCAGTGGCTGATGATAACTTGCCTCCTTCCCAAGAAAGTAAAAGGAAAACAAACACAAAAAGTTCAGTCAAAGGAAAAGTTGTCTCATCAAATATTTTTCACTTTGTACAAGCAGGCTGAAGATTCAGCTTGAGTTTCCTAAGAGTAATTCCTCTTGAATTTAGTGCTGCTTCTTCACTGAATATAAGCTACAGAGGTGGTAGGAAAATCCAGGCAGAATCCCAAGTGAAATCCAGGCCCTTTGCCTGTTTGACCTCAGCTACTGGGCTCAGGTTTGATGCTTTGCATACCCCACTCTGGTCTTCAAGATTTATTTTTTTTTACCATGTAAATAATAAAATTAAAGAAATTCACAATGAGATAATGAAAAATTGCTTGCAGCAGAGATTAAATGGACATCTTGTTTTCTCTATTGTCTATTTCCAAAAAGATGTTTGGGTTTTTTGTGGCCCTTTGACTCTTTGTTATATGTTTGTTTTGGTACCATGAGAAATCATGGTCTCACAGGGGACTTGAAGTTACCAGATCTCTGTTGAAAATACAATACAGCAGAGAGGAAACAGTCTTGGAGGTTTATATCAGATATTAATAATTATTTTTTTTTTATTGAAAGGAGTTACCAAGCACTGGCACAGACTGCCCAGGGCAGTGGTGGAATCTCCATCCCTGGTGGGATTTAAAAGCCCTGTAGATGTGGCATTTGGAAACCTGGTTTAGTGGTGGGCATGGCAGTGCTGGGCTATTGTTGAACTTGTTGATTTTAGAGGTCTTTTCCAACCTAAATGACTCTATGGCTCCATCATAGCATTTCATTTTTCCTATGTTGATTACCTTGCTGTGAATATACTTTTTTTTTTTTTTTTGGAGACTCCATGAATGACATTTATTAGGTGCTTGTCCTACTGCTAAAATTGAACAGTGGAGTGAAACCCAACCAGAGAATCATCACCAATTAGGTGAAACTCACATCCTTGCTGAAAATGTAACTGTGGTGAGTCGTCAGGTGGTTGCACATTTTCTGCTAGAGATAGAAACACTCTTGGTTGAGGCTTTTATTCATACCTAAAGCATGTGTTGGCAGAGTTTGGCAGGGTTTAGAGGAAGTCTGTGAAAAGTACATAAGAAGCTCTTACCTGTAAATGTTGTGAAGACCTCTTCCCCTCTCAGATTTGTGCCTGTGCATGACCCAGAACCCACTGAGGTGTGCTTTGATCTCCACCTGCAGCTCTTACTCACAGAGTGTGGTTTAGAGCAAACTGTTGCAAGTCACTGCGTGAATGTGATGGATGTCACCCTGCAAGAAAAGACAAAAATCCCTCAGTGCATGTTTTTCTCATGTATTCTGGCAGAAGATTGGATGGTAGCACCCGTGTGACTCAACTCTTAGCAGCGTTAAGGATCTAGAGTAGCTGGGTTTGTACCTTGGAGCTATTTCCTTGTGTCTCCGTAAACTTTCTCCTCATTTTTTTTTTTTTAAAGTAGAAAAAGCAAATGTGTATAAAGGACCACATAGTTTAGTAGTTAATAATTCATTGACTAGGGTCATGCTAGTTTTTGGTATTTTCAGTCTGGTAATCACAGTCTCAACCCTTATCCTCTTTACATTTATCACTGCACACAAGCAGCTTGTGTTCCTGAGCAGCTCATGTCACGATAGCTGCTTCTCTTGCAGTGCTTTAAGATGTTTTGTTTCTTTGCAAGCTGTTGCTGAAAGGTTTTAAGGAATGATTTTTAGACAATAGGCTGTTGTCAGGATGATGTTACTTTGAGAAGGTCATGCTTTTGCCAAGCCCCTGGCTGAGTATAAAACGTGCTGGTGTGTGATCTACAGGCAGCAAGCAGAGGGAAAATCAGATAGTCTGAGGGATGCTTGGGAGAAGTGCCTGAGTGAACAAGATGTGCCAAAATCTCATTACTGGACACTGCTGTTTCATATCAGGTGTGCTGCTGTCCCTCCCTCTGAACAAGCCCTGTGTCAGCCCCAAACCAGTGATCAGCCCTTGCTGGGTCACTGCTCAGGATGGTCTTGGATAAGGAGGAAAGGGATCCTGGAGATGTCTTCCTGGCACAGAAATCCCTCATTCCAGCGCTGCAGACATGGACAGATTTCTTAAATTTCAAACCTCTGAGTAGTTATTGGTGTAACATTGCTGTTTCCTGCCTGGGTGGCTTTGAGGCCTCAGGCAGCAGGAGACTGCCCATGACCCCTGGGAAGCTTCCATCAGAAGTTTTACAGAGCCCTCTGAGGTGAATTATTCTTTGGAAACAAACCCTAGTGCTTGGAAAAGCTCTTTTTTTTTTCAATGCAGTTATTATAAACCAGGGTTATACCAGTCTGTCACTTTAGCCTTGAGACCACCCCTTCCACCAAGCAAACACAGACTGTGGCTGTGTGATTGAGTCCAATTGTGTGAGAGATAAATACATAATGAAAAAGGGTCCTGGATGTTGAGTCCCTAAGGGTTAGGATGGAAAGACTGGCTTGGGCAAGACACTGAAGTGCTACAATGACAATTTCCTGAAATACATGACATGAAGTTAAGGGGCTGAGCTCCCAAAATTTTTGGCTTCCCCTCTGGACAGGGCACAGAGTTCTGGGATGGAGAAGGTACAGGACCAAATATTCTCAGGCATAGGAAACATCTTTGAGCAGCTGCTCATTGATTCTGTTGGTCAGTAGCTGAATGGTCAGAGTTCCTCTGATTTATTAGGAAATGGGGTGAGGAGCTGTGAGGATCCCTCACTGATGAAATAGGTAAGGCCTCATCCCATTTTAAATCCCAGGAATCTGATACATGAGACAGAAGTGAAGGTTGATTGTGATTTTGTTGGGTACATTTTATTTTGTTTGTTAGGGTTTTTTGTGTTTTCTCCCATGTCTGGGAGTAGATTTTTAAGTAGCCACCATGGTACTGGCCTGGCCTGTTCTGTGGCCAGTGCAGGACTCTTCTCTGCCACTTGTTGTAGACATACCTTGGGTTTGAAATACTTGTGAAATTCAGCATTCTTTAGGGGAATGAAGTTCTCAGATGCCACTTTTGGGGAACAACTTTCCCAAAGACAAATATTAAATAATACACTGGAAAGAAAAGCACAGACATTCTTATGCTGGTCACTTGCATGGCTTCCCTGTGTGTTTATTTCCCGCTCTTCAGTAAAAAAAAACAAACAAAAAAACCATCTAATTCTTGGCAAAAATCATTCTGCCTGGATTTTAAAAAATTTTCTCAGCAGGAAGGCCTTGGAGATGTTTGGAATTTTATAGGAAAGATGCCAGAACAAGGGACCAACTAATGGTGTGTGAACTCGAATAAAACAACAAGAAAATGTAATGCCCAAACTTCTCTCCTCCTGGAAGGTCTGTTATATAATTCATGGTCTCTCTAGGGCTTCTTGCAAAAACAGGATACAGCAAAATCCTTTAAGATATACAAAACTGCTATTTTGGTGCTGAAAATATGGGAGAACTAAGACTATATACTCCATGGTGAATGTCATAGACGGGAAAAAAAAAAGAGATGTACTAAATGCCTGAGCCTTTTTAGGGAGAATATGACAGACTCAAGACAGATGCATGTGAATAAATCTTCTTTTAATGAACGACACTTAGCTCTGCTGGGCTGTATCAAAAATATTGCCACGGTGTCTGTGCAGCTTCAGCAGCAGGAAGCTGAATTGCCAAAGAGGTAATATCCTGAGTCTGATCAGTGTATCATAATCAAACAGACTCTAAGCAAGAAGGATGGAGTGTCTCACAAGCCATATTGGATTAAACAAGCTTGCTAAGGATCTGTAATTTCTGTGGGCTCCCAGAACTCTCTGAAAGGGCCAGGCAGGAGCAGGATCACAGAGTGCATTATTTTGGAGGATCAGCACCGCCCCGAGCACTGCCCTGTGCTGAGGAATGCATCACCATGGTTAATATTCCATGATAGACCTCGTTTTCCCAGGGTCTATAACTCACCCATAATAATTTGCTGAAGGTTGAGACTTGGCAGACAGGGCTGCAGACCGGGAATTAATTTTGGTAACACTATAATAAGTGTTCTTTAATTAATGTTAAATGAAAATGGAATTCCTAAGAAATTACACACGGCAGTCATGCGACATGCTGAATGAATTCATCATGATTAATGTTACTAAAACGAAATCAAAAGTGGTAAGTGGGATTTACCTTTTATTAAAAGGTGTTGCCAGCATCCTTTCACTGATATTTGGCACCAAATTGCTTTTAAAGAGACAGCAGGAGGAAAGCACCAGCTGTTTAAAAGGGGAGGGAAAATGAGCAGGCAGGATTTGTGTGAGTGTGTAAGTACAGCTCAATCCCCTGAGCACTGGTTATTCCTGGAGTTCTCCAGGGTGAACACCTACAGCCCGAGATAGTGCTGGGGACAGCTCTGCTTCCTTTGGACAATTGGACTAAAATCCTCCATCAGCCTCTTCCCAACATACCCAGGATTTCATGGATAACAAGGAAAAGTGGGGTCTGGGTTAGACAGAATTCTACGTGAAGGTATTGGTGCAAAAACACTTTCAGGGATGGAGGCATTATCTTTTATAAGGCATTGTTTTCTCACAAAATAAGGTGCTGATAATGACCCCCACCTGGCAATCTGGGAAATAACAAAGCAGAAAAGAAAACCCTGAAGGTGCTGCCCAAGGAAATCAGCCTCACATAAGGTGAACCTGTTATTTTGGGTTATTTCCCATGTTTGTGAATGTCCCATCCACACTCTTTACCTCATGATACCTTTAACTACCACCATTACCCTTCCAAAATTCAGGGATTTTTAAATGACTTTTCCCTGCTCAGGGATTTATTTCTTACTTATTAATTTATTTATTAATTTTGGTGTTAATTTTGGACAGTGGGTCACAAACCATTTGATGAATGGTGCTGCAGCTTCTCCATAGGATTGTCTGGGCTACCAGATTTCCCTTTAATTAAAGGGTTTAGTGAAATGCTGCTGGGTAGAACTGGCAAGGAGGGAAGAGACCACATGGGAAACAGCAAAGTTCATTAGTAGGGAATAGATGGGAATAGATTCTCTCCAACCCCAAATACTCTCTTGTGGCTGTCTACAAGGAATCAGCTGCCCCAGATAGGGATGTCTGAGCACCACGTGCAAGAAGTCCCTGTGAGATGGAGCAAGGCTTCAGTGAGGTAATAACATGAGTCATCTGCTCCATCAAATGACTCCACCAGAGTGTCACAGTCTACCCCAGACAGCATCTCACAGACAGAGGCCATAAATCACCTCAATGCTCATCCCAGGAAGCAGCTTGGCAGATGCAGTTTGCTAAAGAGCTGTCTTGGAGGAAAAATATTCATCATGCAGTTCACAAAGGGAAATATTTCAATTTGGTTGAATTTACGCAGAAAGAAAAATAATCTAGCTTTGTGAATAAGAAATCAGAAAAAAATATTTTTGAGATCATCTGCATTTCAAGAGATAAAATGTTACTTTGACAAAAAAGCCATATTTGCACACACATTTCCTAAGAAGCTTCTCACCAGCCAGAATACTGTTACTCAGATAAATGGTGGAACTTATTGACTATTGCCTTAGGAGGAAATATGGATGATATTATTCTTATTCCTCCTGGTTTGTTTTCTGAAAACCTTAATATTTACCTAATTATTGTTTACTCTATTTTTCTGCCAGTTTGTGCTTTACAGTCTGTTATTTTGATGGTGAACTAACACCCAATTACATGGTGACCTAGCAATATATAAAAAATAGTAAAAATATTCATATAATTGTTAAAAGAAAAAAAAAATAAAAAGAACTCAAATTAGCTGCTTCAGTAGCCTGTAGGCAAGATGATTTCTTTAGATAAAGAGCCAATCTCTTAAGATTTTTGGAATAATTCTGCTGTTGCAATGAAAGAAAAGCAGACTTCAACAGATGGGTTTTGGGTCCCACATGTGCACCTCTGTCCAACAATCTGTTTACAGTTCAGGTTTATTTTCCTAGTGATCATTTATTTGGACAGAGATAACAGCAATGTTTTCCCCAAAGAATGAGTGATATGCTCTACGGGGTGGAGGAAGAGACTGAATAATTTTGGCCATATAATGTTAATTTTGATGTGCACAGAACTGCACGTTCTCTGAATTTTGTGAAAAGCTGTGGAGCGTTCATAGAAAATGTAAACTTATTTTTCACAATGTATTCCATGAAAGGATGGTTCAGAAAATCTCTACAAAACCATCAAAATGGTCAAATAGAGCAGAGGTTTTTCCACTTTTCATTTCCCTTTTGCTGACAGTGGCTTGTAGGAGTGGCCTAAAGAGTTTAGGACTACAAAAAATACACAGGACTAAAATTGTAGGCATCCAAATCTTATTAGCAAGAGGCAATACCAAAGGAGAGTACCTGAATTGACAGTGAATGATTTATGTATTGTAAGTCTTCAATAGCACATGGTTAAATAATAATAATAATAATAATAATAATAATAATAATAATAATAATAATAATACCACCTCAAAGAAAAGAGAAAAAGCCATTCTACACTCATGTGGAGAAAATCTCTCAGAGATCCCAGCCTGCCCTTCATGCAATCACAGTTAGTGGGGAATGACATGGAAATTCTTTTTTTCTGAACAATCCAACCACAATTCATTTCCAGGGTCATCCTTCAGACCACCAGGATTTTGTACCTAAAATTATATGTTGTTGTTGGACTTGATGGTCTCAGAGACATTTTCCACCATAATTGATTCTGTGTATGGTTTGGAAATGGGACATCTTGTATACCATGAATGAATGAATGAAAAGTAAATAAAGTCTAACATCCCATTTTAGCTTTAAAAAAGAAAATTATACCAGACTGCATTAGTTTTTCTTTACTCTAAGAGCAACCCACATGCCCAGAGAATCTACACATTAAATAAAAATAAACTCAGTTCCTTGAGAACACTTGAGTTTATTTCACTACAGAGTTTGCAAGAAAAGGCAAAGAAAAAAAAAAAAAAGGAAAAAAACCCCAAACAACCCAGGCCTCCATGTCTCAATATTATGGAATGGAAGTTGAGGGAAGGTTTGTGTGTGCTGTGTCTGAGAAATGTGGGACAAGATCACACCTTAAGAAAGCTCCAAGTCCTTTGCAATGTGCAGAGTTTCATTACACAATGAAAAATGTTCTCCTGCTGGGTGGAATGGCTCAGGGGTACAGATCTGACCAGGGTGGGGTTCCCAAAGAGCAAGACTGGAAAAGACTGGGCTGGTTGGTTACCCAAGGGCCCCTCTCTGTCACAAATGAGCAAGCAGGAGAATGCAATCTGAAGGCTGAGCATAGCTGGAAAAGATCCAACAATTTAAACTCATCAGTATGGAAAATAATTACACACTGACAGGTCTCCAGGGCAAAGAAAGAGAGAGAAAGGGAAACAAGACCTTTATTAACTCTTCATGCTTTCAGTAATCAATCAATTGTTATTTAATTGAAGAGTATGTGTAGACACCTTTATACAAGAATGACATTTATTTCAATAAGTTTGGACAACACTCTCAGGCACAGGGTGAGATTTTTTGGGGTGTCCTCCACAGGGACAGGAGTTGGATTTGATGATCCTGATGGGTCCTGTCCAACTCAGCACATTGTGTAATTCTGTGGTACCAAACCATAATGTTTTCCTGTGGGGTGGCTTCAGACTGGGCAAGTTGAGATCAGATATCAGGGAAAAATTCTTCTCTGTGAGGGTGGTGAGGTCCTGGCACAGGCTGCCCAGAGAAGCTGCAGATTCCCAATTCCTGGAATTGTTCAGGCTGGTGGGGCTTGGAGCAACCTGGGTTAGTGCAAGGGAGCAGAAGGAAATTATCTTGAAGGTGCCTTCCAACCCACACCACTCCATGATCCTGTTTAAGTCATTGTTTTACAGGAGACAGAGCTGTTCACTGGATAACACAAGGAATTAAAACACAATGCTTTGGGGGAAAAAAGCAAGCTTCACAGTGCTACAGATTTTAAAAGCTACTTGGGTTTGAGTAGATCTTTAAAGCTAATTATCAAGTGTGGCAAATAAAATTTTGAGCAGCGGGAACACGGAAAAGCAAAGTGAGCACAGTGTGAATCAGGTTATTTGTGAATTTATTCCAAATGAGAAGATCCAGCTGTTTGTTTCCCATGGGCTAAATTATTGTTAAATGTGAGAGTACCAGTACAGGTTATACAAAAGTATTCTTTTACTCCATTAAAAGCTGAAGACAACACACAGAGTGCTCAGTAGATAAAATCCCTGTATCAGTGAGGAAGATGCATGCAAGACCTCAGCTCCTCACAGTGACAGGTTTCTGGATCTTAAATTATTACAATTTTTTTAATAACGACGCTAGGAACAGCAATATTTAGCAAAACTAGCTGCAAACCTACTTCAGGGCAGAGTGAAGCACATTGCCATTAATCTTATTCCAGGGCTGGTGCCAGAAGCTGAGAATTCCATGAGCTCTGTTCCGAGGGTTATCTGATTGTCCTCCTCAGCACACAGCGTGCTGCAGCCTATAGCAAGCAAATTAAATGTAATCATATCACCACACTGAAATTACACTCCTTTTCCATATGGGGCCTGGGGGCAATAATCATGTTGTTATCCAGTTATCTGTTTCCCTCTAGGAAGTTTTCAGACTAACTAGCCAGAACAAATGCAAAGACTCCGTCACAATTTCAGGAATTGCGTTGCCAGAGGGTTTTTAACACCTCTGGTATTTTTCATTTTCCTGCCAAGGAAGGAGGGGCTTCTAGGGTGGGTTGGTTCTTTATTTATTTTTTAAAATTTTATTATTAATTTTTTTTTCATCCCATGTCATATTTTATTGTATTCCATTCTCAAGGTGGAGAAACATAAAGCTGCAGTGTTTTGGCCATGACCATGCTAACAAATGTATTTCCCCCAAATGCTGATATTATACAAGGCTGAATGACATCACATTGCTGCTTCCAGTTCATTCCTCCCTTACAAGGGCAAGATTGTAGGGCAAGTAATTGGTCAGAGATACTGAAAGCTGCTTGGGAGCAACAATAATTGTGAATAGGGTGAGTGGGTTCACTGTTCTGACTCATTTCAGGGGCTTACATTTTGGAGAACAGCCTAAAAAAATATCAATTTAAAGGAAAAAAAGCCCCAAACCCAGAACCTGGGGCATTTGCTAGGGCCAGACATTAGTTCCATATAGACCCTAAACCATCCCACACTTAATTGTAGGTCTGCTGTTTTAGCTTGTAGGAGTAGTAACAGCATGTAATTCGATCTAATCAGATGGGCAGAGGAAGCAGAGCTTTGTGCCAAGACAGTCCCTGGAACAAAAGGACAAATGTGGCTGCAGGAAAGTAGTTTTACAGCCCCGTAGGAAATTCTTGCAGGGCTACTTGGTCTGCACAGAAAGAGCCAAAACACCTGAGGAAGTGCTGGTGCTGAAGCTCTTCTTGTCCTGTCCATCTGAAGATGAATAAATGTGGCTTACAGAGATTCTCTGTGGTGCTCTAGGTCTTCTGCATCTACATTATTTTTTTTTGAATATAAGTTATCTTTCTTTATTTTTTCCCCCTCCAACATATTTTAAACATTTACTATTACAGAAAATAACCACTGAGTGAATGGGTGGGAATAATGAGGATTGTCCTCTGGAACTTTTTCAGCCACCATAGTTAGGTTGTAGCAGTACAGTCCTGCTGTCACATTGCATTTCTCATGTCTGCATTTAAAGTTTCAAAGGGAGTTGAGAAAAAAAAAGTGTTTTCTCTACCCCTAAAAGAAATGTGGACAAAAGAGAAGCATTAATTAGTCAAAACTTCAGTGTAATAATGCAATTTGGGGGAAAAAAAACAACAACAAAAAATAAGGAAAAAAAAAAGGATACTTAGCCTTAAGTTGAGATGTGAACTTAAAAAGCAAACAAGCAAAATCTACAAATATACTTAATTCATAATGGAATCTACCAACCAGAAATCAGGAAAATGTGAGAAAAGCAAGTACAGTTCATTAAAATCTCCTGTTTCTTTTAGAGTAAAGATAAATTAGATTTTTTTTTGTCTGTTATTATTCACCAATCAATCTCTTTGCAGATGCTCTACTCATAGGTCCCTTATATGAGTAGAAACACAAATCAGAGCTCAGTGAGTGACTAGAAATCCCTTCAGATGGATGGCAAAGTCTGGCTTGGCCAGGATCCTGGTGTTTTCAGCAGGAACCCCTCTGGAGCTCAGCTCCAGCAGCTCTGGGATGCTGTCCCCAACCTCTGAGGGATGGGGATGACATATCCTGGCTGATGAGCAGAGAGGGATTTCCTCTACATCCACTCCTTTCTCTTTCCAGTGTGGCCTCGTTGGAACAATTACAACACAGCCTGTAAATTACAGCATCACAAAACCTGACACTGGAATTATTTAGGGATAGGAAGTGTGGACAGATGAAGTGGAGCATTAAAAAAGAGAACAATCTGATCTGTCAAAGTGCAATGGCAAATCCTGTGTTTAGGAACAATGGGCATATTATAGATGTGCTACACGTTTGTTTGAGTGGGCATGGTTTGTATAAACATTTAAATAGAAGTTCTGCCTTTGTCTGCGTGACACTTCTGTTTCTTGCATCCTAAAAAGAGGCCAAGAAATTAAAGGAGAAAACCATGACTCTGATTGTGATATAATTCAGCAGGCAGTTAATTGGTAATTAAAGTCTGGGTTTGCCTTAGTTGGAACTAGGACTGTACTATTGTTAGATCTTAGTGATGATCTGATTCTAGGTGTTAGACCAACACTGAAGGAAGATTTTCAATGGTACTGAGCATCCTTTGAGACAAATACAAAATAGAACCTTTAGATTCTCATATTTCAACTTCTTTTTTAATTTCATCTTGGCAGAAAATATCCTCAAATGGAAATGTTTTATTATGAAAACAATGATCTTACATCATATATATATACATACATATATACATACATATTTATATATATATAAAATACATAAATATATATCTATACCCATAGTTTTGTCATCAGAATAGTATCTTTGGACAATAAGTGTCTGGTGGGTTTTATAACTGAGCCCCTGCATTTCCCTGTGACTTTGCTATCCAGCTGTGCCATAGATCCTTGCTAAACTCTTTCCATACAGCTGAACCACCACAGCACCTCATTAAAAATTATTTAATTGAAACTTCTTTCTCTTCAGTTTTTTGGGGTTTTTTTGGCCTGGTCTCACTATGCTGTCAATTCAGAAATCTTGCAGATTGTCCTGAAAAACCCCAAACCACAGTAACAGGACTTGTTTTCCCAGGTAACCCATGCTGTCATTTCAACTTAATTCACTTAAACTGAGGAACTGTCATAGTCCTTTGGGTGGAAAATGTCAGGATTAAGTGTGAAGGTTGGGGGAGCATCACTGGGGCAGGAAGAGGTGCTTGGACACGTGTGGTGATTTCCAGACACATTGTGTGCTGTTAAACCATGCTGTGGTTTACCCCTGGACACCCAAGACTTTTTAATTCCCAGCTTTTCATGTCCTCTGAGCCCTACTTTTGTTCAGCTTTGCTGTTTTGGCAAAGAAAACATTTCTCTCTGGGGGTGTTGCCCACTGGCTGGGGAAATATTTGCACATTGAGTTGCTGAAAGTGAGGCATCTTTACATTTAAAGAAGTGCAAGTGTGTGATTACTCACCAAGATGGAAAACTTTTTGCTGCAGTCGCATCACCCTGGCTTTTATTGATGTTTTTATTACTCTCTGCAGAAATATTTTTTCCTTTCTTTCCAAATAATAGGCAGGAAACATTTGCTTGTTTACCTTTTATTCTGAGTAAGAGAGAGACAGAGTAACATTGCAGTCAGGTTAAAACAGGAGAGATGGGGGTGATATCCACAGGTTACAGAGAGTGTCATCAGAATGGAGCCAGAGGAAAAACAAAGCTAGCTGCTGCCTGTCCCAAAAGGTATTTGTGCTGTAGCTAACATGACATGACATGCTGGCAGTGCCATTTTGTGCTGGAAACTTTCCTTTGTCCTGAAAATGTTTTCTCCTATAACATGTTCACAACAGCACCAGTTAAAAATTGTCCTGTGCAGGGTTTGAGCCCTTCTGGGCTGAAGTTCACTTCTGGAGCTGGTCCAAGCAAAGCCTTCGTGCTTCAGCACATCTGCAGACTGCCTATATATCCAGAACCTGTTCTTTTAAAAAACATTGCACTTGTTAGATAAAATGTTGATGCAGAGTTAACTTCTTGTTGCAGAGCCACTGGGAAACACAGAACTGCACGTGGGTGGAGAGGAACAGGATCAGACCTTTGGTACCACCTGTGCAGGACCAATGTCAGTGGTGGGACAGTGCTGCACACAGGGCACACTGGAGAAATGGGATAAACCCACTGAAAAACGGGCTCCTACTGTGCTTTTACCCTTTCATTTCAGCAGTGCAGCGATGCCAGGTAGTCAAGAATAGAAATGTTGTGCAGCAGCGAAAATGTAAATACGGCTGGAATGTGGGTTTGTGAAAAAAAGAAGAGAGTTGTGTTTCAGACCCAGGTATTGGGATGGTGAATGTGATGCACAAGTGGTGTCTGCTCATTTCAGAGCACCAAGCTCCCTGTCATTTTGTCTTTGGCTGCTCTTTTTATTGTTGTTGTAATGATAAGGAAATGGATTGTCTCAGAGTAAACCAACACCATCTGTACCAAATGTACATGAAAATGTCAACTACAGTGTTGTGCATCAGTGCAACCCCACCACAAATCCATTGGAAAAAGTTCAGATAATTTCTCCATATTTCTTCATGTTAGCCAGCAGCTGATACCCAGCTTCTGTGCACTGTGGGACCAAAGGGCTCATGGTGCATCACCTACAGCTTGCCCAGAGCAGCTGTGGCTGCCCCTGGATCCCTGTCCAAGGCCAGGCTGGATGGGGCTTGAAGCACCCTGGGATGGTGGAAAGTGTCCCTGATTGTGTCAGGGAGTTGGAACTGGATGATCACTGGTCTTGTATGACTTTTCACACACAAAAATAAACTTTCCTTTGGCAGAGCCACGCAAAATTATTAAAATTTTAGTATTTATTATGATATGCTTGAGAGTTTTTCTGGGCAGGAAGAACAGGTGCTTTTCTGTACATCTGTAAAAATCTTTTCTGAAGGAACATAAACCCTGTTCTAGGGTTTGTATCTGCTGTCTGAGAAAGCATAGCTACACTTTAGAGAGAGCACCAGGGCTCTGTGTGTACACAAGTCCTTTGCCAGGTTTTTTACCAAGAGTTTCCAGCTCAGATCTGTACAGATAGCAAATGCTGTAAACAGATAGACATTTTCCACAGCAGGAATAAGAAACCATAGTGGAAATCGAGATTTCACCAGAATACTGTAATTTTAACAAGTTGAATGGATATCCAGAGCCTGACAAGCATTAGGTCTTCATTTTCACAAAGCTTTTAAGCACAGGGCATAATTATAAACATATGCTTGTGAATGTCACTGACCAGCAAAGCCCTTGCACAAAAGATTAATTTCACAATAATATAATAGTTTCACAACAGCAATTTCTGGTGCATTTCCACTTGGAAACCATAGCTAATGTTAAAATAAATAACACAAAGGAAACGTATATGACTTTGCTTTCCCGTGGCAAAGTGAGCCATAAAACAAGAGAGGTCATGTGGTAAGTGTGATTTACCTGAACTTTAAGTACTTTGAAAATGAAACACCAGGAACAGCATAATCAGTCAGGAGAGCAATTAGGGACTCCATTACCACTCAAGAGGAGCAAGAGAGACCGTAATCACTTGCCTGAGGAAATGGTTTTCACACACATTCCGAATTCAGCAGTTTTTCTCTGCCTGTCCAGCAGTGTGTGAGTAAGGGAGTGTCTTGAGCTCCTGACAGAGTAAGAATAATGCACGGGGAATGGGGCTGTTGTTTAGGGGATCTGTCTGTTGTAATTTATTCCTTCTGCTGCATATCTGGGAGTAGCTGCTAAAAATGTCCAAAGCCTGGGCTTGCTTGTGGGATGCTTCAGCTGCTGACAAGGTTTGTGGGGTGTCCAGCAGAGAAGGGACACTGAGGAACCTTTAACTCTGTCGTGCAGCAGGAATTGCTACAATGAGCAAGAACGAGGCCTAGACAGGTCTTTTGGAGGAATCCAGCTGTTTCAGAACCATAAAACCAATAGTTGATGGGAATTGGCCAGATGGCTGAAGTTTAGGACAGGTTTCATGAGACTGAAGGTGATGGCTACCTGTGACTGATGCTTTCATTCTGTGTTCCTGTTTACAAAGATGAATATTAGGGATATATAGTGATACAATACTTTTAATAAGGAACAGCAAAAGTACTTTAAAAATATTGGAAAAGGTCCTGTAGCAGGAAAACAGGCAAATATGACCTATAGAGAGTAAATAGTGAATGATTTTGGTATGTCCTGACAAGGAGGTACCAACACATCCTTTTTCTTACTCTTTTTTTAAATCTTGTTAAGATGAATGAATGATATTGATGGCCACGAAAAGCCAATTAGTGACTCCACTCTAGTATGATTAAATAAACTCTGCTACAGAGGATTTGCATGTTAAATAGAGCAACTACAGCTCCACAATTACCTAAGCAAGTCCTCCTTTTTGCTTAGACTTTTTCTTTCACTGTGGGTTTTGCCCATCCATCAAGAATACTCAAACATCTAGAAGCCCTACTGCTCTGACAGGGCTGCTGGACATCTGGAAACCTGCGTGTGCCAAGTTCTTCAGCATCTCTGTGCTCCATGGTTCATGCACAGTAAATCTGGAACATCCAGGAAGCTTCTCCCCAGGTCCCATGTGCTGGGCTGTGCACGTGCCCAGCAGCTGTTTCCACATCTGCAGCTTCCTGGCAACTTCCTGGAAGTCTCTTGGAGAAACAGGAGAAAACTGCAGCTATTTCACCACAGCTGGGGTGTAAGAAACTCATTTTGCTTGGGTGTAAGACAAGTGCAATTTGCAGGAGAGTTATTTAATCAGATTATTTCTATATCTGGGCAATTATGGTTGGAGGAGATTGGAAAGGCAAACTAGAGCTGCATGTGTAGAAATTCTGACTGTGAGTCCTAATTTAATGGTACAACTCACCACAGGCTCAGCTTCAGGCTCACACGTGGTTTTCATGCTGAAAGTAAACACTCATCAAGGCATTCAGCAGCAGGCAGGATCAAGCTAATAAGACTAATCACATCTGCACACACAGTAACATGGAAAAATTAAAAGTTTGGGAGCAGAAGATATGCCATTAATTGGTCCCTGAGAAATACTCTCCAGCTTTTTTGGGGGCTGGTTATAACTGATGAATTTAATCTGTGTTGCTTGCTACTTTGGTTTTTTCCCCACAACACTTTCCAACTGCATTCATAATCCCCCAAAACACAAATTTTGTGTTATGATGAAAGGTAAATTCCTTTACCTCAGTATTCTCCATGTGCAGTTTTTGTTTAGCAGTTTTCTCTTGGAGAAGAGAGAGCAATGCATGCTCAGTAGTGATCTGGACCTGGAGGGAATTACAGTTCTGTTATAAGTGCAATACAGTAGAATCCAAATTTAACACTTAGGTTAATTATTAAGGCAGTGGGAGGGGTGTTTGCTTTATCACCAGCCTTGATCTCCCATAAAACAAGCTTCTTCATGGTGCTCCTCCTGCCTGGAGAAGATTTTATCCCTGAAATGGCAAAAGCCTTTTTTTCTGTCCTTTCATCATGGGTCAGGCTGGCCAAAAGGTCCAGTTCTAATGTGCACACATGCTTGTTAGTTCAATGTACTTATTCTTTTAATAGACTCCTTGGGTCATTTTTTCCTTTTGTGTTTAGCATGATCTTACTGTATCACTTTTCATTCCTGGCTCTCAGCAGAGTCAGTGCTCTGCAGCCTGAAGTGTCAGATTGTGGGTGGTCCATTTCATCTGAGGCATTTTGAGCCAAATGTGAATAGAAAACAGCTTTTGTTCTGCAATTTTGGACTTTACCCCTAAATACCTACCAGACTGTAATCATCCGCACATCACCCGCTGCCAATAAATAACCTATTTTATTATCCAAGTCTCTAGATGGAGAAGAACATTTTTTTGCTGAATTCAGCTAAAGGCAGCAATACACTGGCTTGTCTTTCTTTTCTTCCATTTCTAAAAGAGTCAGGTATTTTATTAGAGTGGCAGCAGCGCGATTATTTATTTTTTTATACAGGAACATCAATAACAAAATCAAAAACATAAAGTGGAGTTTAAATGTTTGAGTGTTATATAGTTGTATAAAATAAAGCAGAATCTGGCCAGCAGGGCTTTTCACATCTAGGGGGTCAGAATGTGTGTGCAGCTGGAGGCTGAGAAAGCACAGAGCTTGATAGCCATGATAATATAATTTTACAGAAGCACTGAGAAATCATAGTGAAATCCTAAGGTGTAGTAGAGGTGCTTAAAATAGAAATGCTCTGCAGCTCTCTGAGAGCTCATAATCGAGGTGCCAGGTAAAGTCAAACAGGTGGATGAAGGAGGCAAACAGTGCAGGGAAAGCTGGCAGATGAATTCGTGCTGCAACACACAGAATTTAACAGAAAAGCAGATGCTTGAGCCAGCTATTATCCAAATTTGGCTTCAACAGGAGCGACACACAGCCACCCCAGCAGAGCTGAATTTCAGGAAAGAGTTGAAGATGTGTATAAATGTGAATTTTACTTTCAAGTTTACTTCCTCCCCTGTTCAAATATTTGAGAAGTGCAGGTTTTCCTGTCCTCTCAAGTCCCCACCAGGATGCTGACAGGGCAGAGCGTGGTAGCTTGGCCACACAGCCTCAACAGCTCCTGATTTGAAAGGGTTCAAATGGATTCAGGCAAAAGTTTTCAGTCCCAAGGGGCTTTTCTATTATTTTTATGACGCATCACAGTTATAATTGTGATGCTGTTCTCCTTCACAAAATCTCACTGCTCCGATTTGTGGCTCTCAAGAGAGTCCTTACAGCACAGATGAAGGGCACTGGGTTAAATCTCATTTTACTAGGCAACCTGCTTTGTATCATTTTCCTCTTTTTTTTTTTTTTTTCCATGGATCAAGAATGCATTTTTGGCACATTGTACACAAACAAATGCTGTTCTGGGTGGAAGCCTATCTGGTAGTTGGAGCAATGAATTGTGGCTCAGTGAGTGATTGAGTCAGCCTCTGGAATCCTGGTTGAGCACTTTCTATTGATTTATTGTGTGGCCACAGACAACCAGCTCGTATCTTTCTGTCTCCTCTACTCTCTCTGTTATTACTTTTTCGTGGGGATAATTATACCACACAACCCTTTTCTCTTGTCCCTTATTAAATAGGCTCTTTTAGGTCAGGTGAGAGGCTTGGATGGGAGTTTCCATGACCTAGGGCTGCCTTTGCCCTGGCCTGGGCAGGGTTTCTGTGGGCAGACTGTGGCAAGGGATCCTTTGCAAGGATGGGAGCAGGGTGTTCATTGTAAGCCAGGAGTGTGATCCATCCACTGAGAATTTGGGGCAGGTCCTGGCTGCAGGTTTCTCTGGCCACGCTGGGAGGGCAACAAACTTTACAGGGGAGGTGTCCAAAGTGACCTGGCTCTAGTGGAAAGTTGGTGTGGCCATGTGTGTTTCCAGCTCTGTCTGGGTTGAGATTTGCATCTGGTTTTCTGTGCCCCTCTTGGTGTCCCAGTTTTATGCAGAACCCTCTGGGACCACTGCAAGTTATCCCAAAGGCCACTGAGCAGAAAGGCATGTGAGTGCCCCATGGGGCCTCATCAATATTAATGTCATCACTAATTTATTGAAAAGCTCCTCAATTTCACTAGAATTCTAAGTGAAGCTGTGCCCAGTTTTGAGCTTATATAGACCAAAAAATGTTTCTGTATTCTGTTCAGTCTCAATTTAATGCAAAACATGGTCCAGAAACACCTCCTGGTCCATAGCAAAAGCTGCATTGTAAAAGGAATGCATTTCTGGAGGCCATATTCTCCCCAAATCAATTGATTACAGGGTTGGAGATTTGGATTTCAGAACCTGTATTCTGTGTAGGTTCTGCTTGAATTTGGATTTTATGAGTCCCATTTTGGAGTTGTCCAAAGCCCAGCTCTCCAGTGCTCCCAGCCAGATGCAGTTGAAGCTTAAAAGTAAAACTCAATCAGAGATTTTTGGTATTGTTCTGAAAGGTTCAGACTGCACAACTTCTCTTAGAGAATTTAATCTTCTTTCTGCTTAATGTTACTCTTTTTGGCTCACATTTAACTAAAACCTTTGTAAATGTGTTAAGCTTATATTATCTCATAAATAATAAATGCTTAATGTCACAACACAGCCTGTACCACTGAGGGACTGTATCACTGATACCTCTCTGTTCCAGGCCACTAAACACTGTTGCTGTAAGTGATAAGCAGAAAGCAAATTTCATGGAAAGGTCATCAAATGCAATTATAATACATTATGTATGATGTGACAATCCAGGAGTGCCATAAAATCCCAATTATACTTCAGTCTTGACACCCTTGAGTATTCAAAAACCTTGAATTATGTCAGAAAAAATCATGGATGATTTACTTTTGAGGGTTTTAGAAATTTCTGTATGTTGGGCTCTCTTATTTTGCCTCATTTTCAGAACTTATTGCAAGTGTTTCATGTTGCTGAGTTTCCTACCAGTGACCAGTGTCAAAGCCCACTTTTATAATGAAGGTTATAAATGGAAATTGCCTGAGTTATTCTTGAGGCAGTCTCATGATCACAGAAAGGTGAGAGTATCACAAGGGCTCTGGTGGGCAGTGGTTGATAATGGATCATCATAATGACATCAGCAGCAGAGAATAAATACCTCTGCTCTCAGCATTTTTGTGTCCTTTTTTCCCCAATTTACAAAAAAACAAAGGAGAGAGCAGCAGAGCTGAGGCTATTCTTTGCAGATATTCAAGAAAAGGGGAGGAGGAGGTTCAGGAACCCTTAGTCTCCCTTTTATTCTCCTTTTCTCCAGCTGGTCAGGAGGAGGGACCTTTTCCCCCACCTCAGCTGGGGAAAATCTTGAAGGCAG
Organism: Parus major; assembly: GCF_001522545.3. Taxonomy (NCBI): domain Eukaryota; kingdom Metazoa; phylum Chordata; class Aves; order Passeriformes; family Paridae; genus Parus; species Parus major. Next base: position 29,558,515 of record NC_031775.1, on the reverse strand, counting down.
TGGGGATGTGGCTCCTCCCTGGACTGAAGCCAACTTGTCACCACACCTTCTGCTCCAAACTGGGGTCAGAAAGGTGACTTCCACTTCTAATAACGGCTGAAACAAGGTCCTGGTTATATCTCTGACCCTACAATCAGATAAATAATGCTAATTTCCACTAAATTTGTGGGCAAATCCATCTACAGAATTTTGGCATCCAGCTTAGAAGTGTCCATAGGGCATCACAGGGATGAGAAGAGTTAACTGAACATCCACACAGAGTTTCTTCCCTTTGGTCTGTGCTACCCATCCACCCATCCCACTCACCAAATAAGCCTTCACCAAAACTGGACAAAATTAAAAACCCTCGCGATGACATACACAACAATAGCACTTGTGATAGAAGCCCAAGAGTGATAGGAGGCACAAAAGCAAAATGCTCATCAGAAAGAGCCCCGTGCGGACCGTGTGAGTTCAAAACATGAAAGGCTAATCCCCAAAAATCCGGTCACTTGGCGCAGTTAATGAGCTGCTAGTCTGTGAACCATCAGGAGAGGAAGGCAGCAGCAGTTAACACTTGGAGAGCTCTCTCTGCTTGCTAACAATGGCAATGAGCCATATCTTGGACTTGTTATCCTACCTGGGGTAGCAGAAACACAGCGAGTGCCTCAGAATGACAGCGAGGCACTGTCATTCTATAAATGTCATTTATAAATATTATAAGTTATTAATTTATTTGTTATTAAATTATAAATATTATAAATGTTAAGGCAGAGAGGAGAATTCCAGATGGGATCCAGGAGTGGGAGTGGAGCTTTGCAAACACAGGGTACGAGCAGAAGAGCGCAGGAGTGACCCGGAGTGTGCCCAGAACTGGGGACAGGACATTTCCTTCCCACAGTGAGAGAAGGAAAAAGAAAAGGGGAATATAAATGAGTGCTGGCAGTGGCTTTATGGGCTTACCCTGTGCTTGTTCTCCTGGCTGCCAGACCAAAAGATCTCACAAAACCCTGGTGCTTCAGGAAGCTCAGAATTTCCCAGGGTGAGCTGATCAGGTGTCGCCCTGAAAATTAAACCTTCTGATAATGTTTTCATAATTTTAGTTACTTTCCCATGGAAGTCCTATAAACATACGTTGTTTATCACATTCCTTCTAAGAAACATCTTTTGATGGACGTTTCTCATGAGCAGTGTGCTTGGGAAGGTGGTAACTTAATTATCCAATCCCTGGTCATTGTCGAGAACCTATAAATACTGGAGTCAGAGAATAAAGGCACAGTTTTTTGTTCTGACACTGACAGTGTTTGTGTGAATCATTTTGTGTCCTTTAGCAACAGTCAGGAACATTTATTCCTCTGGGAATGTCCATCCAGTCCAATCCATCCAATCTCCTCTACTTCCCAGCTGATGGGAACCTCTACAGGTTACATCCCCCAAAGAGAGAGGTGTGCAGGAATCCCTTGTGCCCTGAACCCAAGGCAGGCTGTGCTCTAGACAGCTCTTGCCTTTGCAGAACTATTCACTCAGAGCTATTCATGCTCTGCTTTCAGCCTCATTTAATTTGTTTAGGTTTGATGGAAGAAGTCACAGGATGCAAGGGCAGTATCAAAGGATACCTTTGGGGTGTCTCTGGCTGCCTGTGAAGTTTCAAGGACATTTGTCTACAGATTTTTGGTGCTCTTTATGTAGTGACCTGACCTCTTTCTGCTCAATATTTGTGAGTCTGCAAACTGAATGCTTTCATATATTTTAATAGGTTTCTCTGGTGACTAAAGTAGGACCTCAAATGCCCTTGATGAGTGGTATAGATGGTTGTTTTTGTGCCTGGGACACTTTTCTTTCTCCTTCTGTCAGATACCAATCTCTGTGCAGAAAAAGTCTTCTCATTATTCCATGTGAGATCAATTCTATTAACTGGCACATGGGCAGGGGCAGCAGAGGCGAGGGGGATCCACGCTGGAGTTGGGACAGACTGAAATCTGGGCTTGTATAAGTTTCTCCTATACAGAAGCTTCAGAAATTAGGAGTGGTGATTTATGAGCTTTTGACAAATTTCCATCTGCTCTCATTCCATGTAGTTTTTTTTCCCCCTTGGAGTTCAAAGGCTGTCTGCTGCAGAGCTGCACTGCCCTGGTGATATATGGCTGTCTCTGAGGCTGTCAGAGTTCTAATTTTAACAGGGACAGAGCTCTGTGCCTTAATTCAAGAACCACCCGAAGAGCTCCAACAATCAGGAATCCTCCTCTGCTCAAAGCCAGCCAGCCCAGCAGTGTCTGAGCCCTCATTTGTGCAAATAAACCTAACAACCTTCAGAAAAAGTTGAACTAGGTGCTGGGGATTGGAGGGGAATTGGTGATGATGTAATTTTGCACCATTTCTTTCCTGACTCCTACATTCTACTGCAAAATTCTTTTTTTTTTTTTCTTTTTGACTATGTGTAGCTAGCAGCATTTAGAAAAGAGCAAATGGGGTTTTTTCCCCCCAGCTCTGCATTTTTGAGCCTTGTGTAAATACAAATGCCTCAACTTTTTGCTCTTTTATTGTGGAAAGTTACAAATTCAGACATGGAAAAAAAGAACAGTATTGAGTAATGTGTTATACATTTACTGGCTGAACATTCATTATAGTAGGAATTACATAACTCACACACTACACACAAAAAGAAGAAATAGATCCTGAAAATCCAATAAAAGGACATATTATTTGATCAGTTCTATTAACACTAAGTTCAGTTCCTCCCTCAGTTACAATTCTCATACACAATTACAATTACAATTCAGTTACAATTCTTCATACACAATTCTCAATGTGATGATAAGAGACCAAAATAGGACAAATTCATCATATTTTGTCATTACCCTCAGTTTCACACCTCTCTAACTTCAAAAAAGCCCACCTTGTATTCTATTATTTCTGGGAAAAAACCCATGTGCATCACTAGATTAATCCTGCAAACATATTAAAATCAACTTTTAGATTTTCTCAACGCTTGCAGGGAAGATCCTTTGTCATGGCAATTGTCTTCTTTTAAAAACAAAAATATACATCAGATATTCACCCTATTTGCTAATATTTAGTTGTTTCTAAAGTGAAACTTTAATTATTTATAGATAGAGGTAAAAGGGAAATAAAGAAAATATCAATGAAAATGCTAGATAAATTGACATTATTTTTCTCTTCTCGTCCTTCTTCTCTCCCCTCCAACCTCAAGATGAATTTTCCTAGACCCCTGGACAGGGAAAACCTCTTCTAAATAGATAAATATGAAGTTTTTTCCAAGTTTTGATCAAATTTTACTGGTCTTCAGTCTCACGGGATGGCCAGATAAAATATCCACTCCCTCTCTGTTTCTCATACAAGCTGTCAGCAGTGTGCTCCCTTCTGGGTGCAAAACACAGAAGTTATTTCAAACCCATGGATGTGTTGTGCAGCCCTGTTTTCCAAGAAGATTGGGTCCTGCTGCCAAGGGATGAATGAAGCTGGGAAAATAATGTTAGAAAGGTAGAGAAAGAGCCAATCACGAGGTTCAAGAAGTAACAATTTGCAGTTAAACTGCAAATTTGAATTACTCAGAGGGAGGGCAGTGGTGGGGAAGCAGAGCTTTTTGTGAGATAAGTCCCATTAGACAGCAGATAGAGGAAATCTTTGAACCTGGGCTGGATGTAAAATGGATGAGGACTACCAGGACTGACCTTTTTTTGAATTACGATGATCCTAACAGGGAGAGTTAAGTGAAAACTGATGGAGGGAAAGCAGGGCTGCAGTTAACTGGGAAAAGAAAGCATTTGGCTGTTTGAAGGTCCATATGTAAAAAGCAGAAAATTTCAGTGGACATCCACAAATAATGAAAAGCATAATTTATTCAAGAAACTATCCTTTCAATTGACAGCCACAAGCACAGTACCATGGTTTTTCTCTCCCTAAGCAGACCCTGTACCAAGACTTTCTTCTTACTGTGGCACAAAAATCTTTTCAATCTCAGCTTCTTTGTAATGTTAGGGCTTCAGGCAACTATTAGAAAAATTCATAAGGAAAACAATTAACTCCCTTAAAGTCTATTTATACTCTGTTTTCATGGCTTCACATTTCATTTCCAGAAAGTGCAACGGAATTTACTGCTATGCTCCCAAGTGCTACTGGCAATGTTATTACTCTATTTATTATGATAGCAGTGTTTAATCATTATATACGTAATAGTATCAAAGAGTCTCAGTTATAATCCCTTCATTATAAAAACCTTATGAGTAAACCCAGCTTTTATTATTGAAGAATAATACTGTAAGCAGCAGTTGCTCTGAAGGGCAACACAGAGGCCAAAGGTAAAAAAAAGGCCAGTGAGGTTCCTGAAAGGTTCTAAATAGTGACATTATTTTACATCTTAACACTTGTTTGCTCTCTGAAACAGCAGGAGTCAGCCTTAAATCGAAGGCTTTTTAATTGCCTGTTAAACTGTGCAGATTTTTACCAACACTGCTCCAAATATATCGTGGGACCTTATTCTGAGCGTCTGAAATACTTTGTTTAGTTGGGTCCCGTGGATTGTCCCTTTTATGCTCTGCAAACAAAGTGCTGTGCTGCTAAGCTGGGCAGAATTAGGCACAAGGCGTGCAGGATTCCAGAATTAGTTCCACTGCATGACACATGTTTTCAGAAATACAGCAACACAGCGTGCAGCAACACTCAGAGGGATTTCCAGGAAACCCAGAAAAGGCTGGAGAAAGGTTTGGATTCGCTGCATCCACGGTTCTCCCCGTTCCTGCTGCACGGAAAAAGCTTTTGTGGAAGCGTTTCTGTGTACAGCCTGTCACTTTCAGTACATCTAAATAATTTATAAAGCTCTAGGAGGTGATCTCTGAGCAGGCTGAGCCATTAGAGTGATCATAATATTATGCAGCAGGTCAGGTTTCTGTGTTGTAAAGGGAGCCCTGATTTGTCAGGCTGTGGCACAGAAGTTTGGACTCCAGGCCCAGTCTTTTCCTGGGAATTGTGCTGTAATTTATGACTTTCCTGGTGCAGCAAACTAGGTTTTCTCTAGTTTGAATCGTGGATATTTGAGTAACGAGCCAGGCTTGTGCCCATCTGCCCCTGTGCTCGTGGATATTGACTTCCTTATCCTTGCAAGTGCTCAAGGAATTTTATTGGGAAAAGGCAAATGTCAAAAGTGTAAAGCTACTTTAATAAAACTGGCTGAGATCAGGTTTCCTTGCTGGCTGCCTGCCACTGAAAATCCCTTTGTTAGCTTTTTAAAATTTCCTGTGACAAAAAGAGCCCTTTTCATTTCTTTCTATCAGATAGAACAAGTTTAATTAAAATGTGAAGAATTTGACTAAAAATGTCATAGCACAGAAGTCTTGGGGGCTACCTTCCTTTTGAACCTGCATGATTTTGTGGGTTACATTATTTTAAGGACAGTTCTAAACTTCATTGATGTAGAAAGCATGAAAGAACAAGAAAAAATCATTAATTATATTACCAAATTTTACAGTGATTTCATCCTTCCATTTTCCAGAGGTGCTGATGAAAGTTTCATGAAAAACAGGGGTCATGAGCTGCTGTGGGGGTAAAAAAAATATAAAAAAAAACCAAAAAAGAAAGAAAATACATGTTAAATGTGAACACAATGAAACAATTAAAGCAAATGAAAGCATTTCTGTGCAGCTGGAACCCACGATTGATATACTGTGCACTGCACTGGGAGCTGGAGGAAACACTCATTGTCCCTACAGCTGCTTTGATTGGTAATATTGAGGTTAGCATAAGGAACTAACAAGATCAAATGCATCATCCAAGTAAAAATTCCAGTATTTGACTAGAAAAAAATAGCAGTTACACATTTGGACATCCACTGTTTAAATTGCACTGGGTTACTGTGAGATGTAAAGTACTCGGCATGAACAAAGGGTTTTTACCAAAATAATTAGACTCCATTAGAATGGAGTATTTTAAAATGCTTGGCACACCTTAGTATTTCAGTCATGAAAAGAGATGTGACCAGGAGAGTAAATATAATTTTGGTGTCATTTACCTATTAGAAATGAAATGAAATATTAACAAAGTGGTGAAGCACAAGTTAAATTTCACAAAAAAGCCACTTTTTGAACAGCAACAAGACGGAGTGTTTGGTGTGCAGAGCACAGGAGGGCAGGCTGTAAACATCCCATGAGGTTTGACATGGGTTTCCTTAGTCCACACCTTGCATCTCTCTGTTCTGTTGGTGTGTGCTCATTCAAAAAGAGGCCAAATGTCAGATAAAACTTGTTCTGGCATCCCTGAGGGTGAAAGCGATGCCTGGTCCCAGCGCTGTCCTGATGTCACACAGCAAAAAGGGACAGATAAGGGCATTTACAAACAGCACCTCACAAAGCAGCAGCTAGAGACAAGCATCACACAAGCCAGCACTGGACTCATTCCAAACATTCTTTTTATCCTCTAATCACCCTTATTTGATTCTCTTTTGTTCCCCCACCTCCTCCAAAGACACGATGCCAGTGTGGTCCTTTGCAAATGAGGAACAACTCAGGTTCCATAGAAGATTCTGCCAGAGCCAATAAAAAGAAGAGGCAGTAGCTGTGTTAAAATCCCATTGTTTTTTAAAAACACAAAAAGGAGAATTAGCTTGGCCTAGCCTTGGGCCAGATCTGCTAATTTTCTGCAGTTTAGTGTCATTACACATTTCAGGAGCTGATAGGAACCATCTGAGCTGCAGAGCTCCAAAGGCATTCAGTGTCTCTGATGAAAGGAGTTAGCAGGGAGGCCCTGGAGAGGTGACAAGCCCAAGAGCTGTGGGGGGAACAAGATGTGGGAGACCCAGATGGAGATGGGCACTGAGAGGGTGTGTGACACCCAAAAAGTGTGGGAAGCTCAGGCAGAGGTGGAGAACATGAATATGTGGGATGTGCAGGCAGAGGTGGATGCCCAAAAGGTGAGGTAGGACAAAAGTTTGTGGGACAAAAGGAGGGTCAGATCTGTGCAAGGGTCAGACTGACCAACTGTGAGTTCCCAGCTATTAATAAATACATTTGGTCCTATTTTTAAACCTCTCCAAACACTGCTTGGGTTCTGCATGTTTTGAAATGAAGTTATCTCAGAAACATAACTCTGGTTCCAAGACTGCTCTGAGCTCTGGAAACAGGCTGAGAAACAGGAATTGTGTGTACATCATGTTTCCCTCACATCCAATTATAACATGGAATAGGTGAGCTATGGCAAAATTTAAAATTCAAATGTCAAAATACAGATTTCTTTGGCTCAAATTTAATTTAAAGACCAGCAGCTTATAATGACTCCTGGGTACTGTCAGCTCATCTCCTGGGGTGATTGCTCAAGGTACTCTGCTTGTGTTTGGTGGAATTTAAACCAAAGAATCACTACCTTTAGTGAATGAGAGACTGAAAATGTGTGTCCAAGAATGTCATTCTTCATCTTAGAGATAAAAAACCTAATAGCAGATATGTAGAGCTCAGAAATACATTCTTAGGTAGGATATTACTGATACATTTTCAACAGATTAATTCACAGGACTAGTTTTTTTTTAAAAAAAAAAAAGTAAAACAACACCTCTATTCTTTGATTAAGGATGAAATGCATAAAGCAGGCTAGCTGGAAGATATTTTTTTGCCCTGCTACATTCAGGAGAGGGTAGAAAACTATGTGCAAGTAATACTGTGTGTTTAATTTTAGCTAAGTGTGGGCAAGCTTCGCTGTGTCAGTTAAAACTTAGAATAAAATACCTCGTGTGTATTCAGCCCTTAACCCTCAAGAATCTCAGAGCACTTGAAACACACCAAAAACTCTTCACCCCATGCAGTCACAGTGCTGCTCAGGGCCACAATGGAGCTGTTGTTCAGCTGCATGAAGAAATGCCAGAGGAGGGTAGGAAGTTAAGAATAATACAGTATATTCAAATATAACTTTTAGGAGTATTTAGGTAGGCTGAATGCAGCTACCTGGAATTTGGCCACAAGACTCAGCTTAACAGCCCTGCTCTTGTCAAAAGAGGAATAAGATCTTTAATTTTTCCATTCCATTTCCATTAATCACCAGAAGTGGTCATGAGGTTTTCCACCCCAGCCAACAGTCAGGCTTTCCAACAGCAATACATTTCCAGGGCACCACATCACTGCTATTTCAGAGTGCCTCCTACTGAATCACCAGCCCAATTTCCTTCACATCATGATTTCCCCTTTGAAAACTGGCCAGATCTCCTGACCATCCAGAGGATGGTCTGAGAGCCTGTGCTTTTATTGAGAGGGCTTCAACCCATCTTCAGGAAATCTCTTAGGAAGGTTTAACTTCACTGACAGGCTAAGTTTAGTATAAAACAGCAATTGCACTAATCTATAGTAATTTGCTATTTAAAATACAAAGGAAATTTGGATAATAAAGAATAAAAAAGGAGTTGAAATTAGAGATGGATTTTTTTATCCAAATTACTCTGGGTTCTTAACAACCTTTGCTGGTTCTCAGTCCAATTAGTGTCTGTACATAAAGAAAAAAAAATCAAAGCAAGATGATACAATCCTCTAATTACAGAACCAAAGATATCAGTGTACAGTTTACAGAGACAGGAAGGAGAAAAGTGATGATATGTGGCCTGATAGGGAAGGAGATTTTTTTAGCTAAAGAAGTCACAAGGAATTATTGACAGAAAGATTTTGCTGTGAAATTCAGTCTATGTAAATAACATTGCCAGATGCTGCAGTTAATTAAGATAGCTTTAACAGCTCTATTTTATTTTCTCTTTCCAATTAAAGGACAGTATTTACATTTCTGGCCTGAGAGACTGAGGCTCTATAACATTCAAAGTAATTGCCAGTGCCTGACTTAAGGGATGTTCCTAATTGGACAAGTTCTGTACTTTAGGTTAAGAATTATCTATTGTGTCTTGCATTTGTTCCAGTCACAGGACATTATGGTCACTGTGGTTCCTGGCAGCTGTCTCAGTGTCAGCTCTTCAGGCTTATTTACCTTCTAGAAACACACAAAACTGAAATATCCTATTTGCAAACACGTGCTTTGCATTTGAATGAGAAGAAAGCACTGTGAGAACTGTGGAAATGTAGCTCTTTTTTTGCAGGTAAAGGTCAATTTTTTTATACATTTATAGTATTTTTGGCTGGCTGAAAAGTTTTCTATTTTATCTTCAGTAATTCTGAATGGTTTTACTGTTGCTCTTTGAATGACTTGGAAAGGAAAAGTTAGAAATGTAATATTTAAGATCTGGAAGACACTTATTCAGATGTCTTCTCTGTCTGTATTTATATTTTAAGAGTGTCTTAACACCTACCATAAGAACAGGTCTTTGTTCACTAGCTACTGCACACATCCAAATGTAGTAAGACTTTAAAAACCTCAGAATTTTAGAACTGAGACAGGGTTGGCAAAATTCTTTCTGCCTGTTGCTGAGCTCTGGTGTTTGACCTGTGCTGAGATTTTTTTGTGTCGTGTGGGCAAGGAGCTGATCAGAATCCTGGGGGCTGATAATGGGAGGGAAAACAGGACTCAACAATTCAGAAGGAGCCTCAAACCTGAGCCTGCCCAAGCTCTCCAGACTTGGAAAGAACTTTGAAAGCCTTCCCTGGTCACGAGGGGATGCAGCACTTATGTGGACACACAGCTTCTAAAGCTGGCTTGATTTTCCTGAGTGTCTCAGAAATATAGCAATGATTTACCTTTGGATGAGCTGAACTCAGCTCTGGGATTTATAGGTGCTTTTGGTGAACACACTATGATAGGAATTAACCTCCAACATCCCAGAATTCTTGGCTTTAGGATATGAGAAATCCAAGACAAATATTAGCAGTGATGGGTAAACTTACCTGGCATCTTCTCATTTCTGAAGGTACTTCAATAATAAAGCTCATTGGTAAACAGTGCTAGTAATGAAGTTTTCTGAGGCAAAATCCACATAGTTTCATTCTGTAAATAAGGTATTAAACCAGAAGCATTAGTGTCACTTTTCTGGAAACTTAATGAGGAAAAAAAAATTAAAAAAAAAAAAAAGATTTACTGAGGATGGGCAGAATTGAGGCCATTTAACCACTGGAGAAAACAACAGTTCACCTTCCTGTTACATGATCTCCTTCCATGCTTTGCCCAAATGCCCTGTATACAGATGAGCAGACATTCACCCTGATGAAGGTTGTTTCTACACGTATTTAAATGATTAAGACCAACATTTTCAACTGAGGGTGCCAGGAGCACCTCAGTAGTTCCCGTGAGGGCTCAGCTCACCTCCTCAGGGCCTGGCATTTCTGAAGATTAAACACCCATGATGAACAAGGATTATGAGCCACTGTGGCTGGGAAGTTAAAAAACATGTGCATGAATTTTTTTTCCACTTTACACCTCTTTTGGGCCCTTGCTCTCTTTGCCATCTGGCTCTGCCTCTTGCAGGTCAGTGGAAATGTTTTTGCTGACCTTTGTGGGCACACTCGAGTTACCCACCATGCGATCACGTAAAATACAGCTAAAACCACTCTGCTTCATCTAGTGTTGTTTCAAAATAATTTCCAGTCCATTAATTATGGTCTGCAAGCTCTTCTTTAAAGAGCCACTTTGATGTTGATGAGTCACAGTTCTCAAGCTTTCCTCTTTGCCATTGCACTTCCTTAAGGCATAACCTTGGTGACTTTTGCACCGAGAGGCAAAGGGCTCTGTGACAGCATCTGGCCTTGTGTAAACACCCTCAAGAGACACTTCCCTCAAGCCAAATACTGAAGCCCACTTAAAAAAACCCACTTTTGAGAGACGTTTTCCATTTGATGTAGCTCCACGTGGGTATTTAGTGACGGCTAAGTGTAACCCAAGCTTCGACAAAGTGTTTGGGTAGGGCTGTGGGTCCTGTGCTGTATCCTCATGTCCCTTTAGCTGTCCTGGTGCATGTCAGTGACTGGGGAAGGTATTGCTGAGACCAGCACCTGCCTCTGCTCCTGCTCCACCTTCCCAGCAGCAGGGAAGATGGAGCACTTTAATCCTGGCAGGGGAAAAGAGGGGTGGCAATGCTTGTCCTGTTTGCAGCTGTGCTGCTGGAGATGGCCAGGCAGAGGCTTGTGCAGGTTTTATGGACAGCTCTCCATCCCAGCCCAGTGGGAAACAGGTTCTGTTAAAGTGTGAGTGACTCCACACCTGCCTGCTCTGCTGCAGAGCGGAGCAGAATTCAGGAGAAGCTTTGAGCAGCTGTCAGGGCCTGGCCTGTCGGAGATGTATCAATTAAAGAGAGATGTGGCAGCAGTGTTTGCTGTCTCCCAGCTGAGAACACATCTGCCTGCATCCTAGTTTGGGCAGGGCTGGGGGGAGCTGGGAGGCTGCACTGGGCTGGTGCCAGGATCACACAGACCTGGGACATTTGCTCTGCTCCAGCCCCAGGCCCTGGCTCTTGTCCTTGGGCAACCTTGACATTTTACCAGCCTGAGAGTTTGGGAGCAGCCAGGAATGGCAAAGCTCCGCTTCCTCATGTGAGGAGAGCAAGAGGAAGGCTGCAACCATTTGAAATTCAGCAAAGGGGTAATTCACAACATTTTAGCAAGTTTGGAGGGGGAAAAATCCCACAGAAATGGCATAAAAAGGGGGGAACTGGCTCAAGGACACTCTTCATCAAAGCAGTCTGTTGCCTTTTTCACACTGAAATGAGCTTGGACTCGTGCACTCCAAGCTGACATGTGCCTCTTATAAAATCATCTGTTTTGTCCTGGGTGTTATAATTCTCTCTTCTCCATTTCAAGGACACCAGTGGGAGGAAATCAAAACCTTGCAGAAATGTGTTTTCCCGCTTTGCTGTTATTCCCAGAAGTCACTGTCTTCCTTCTGTTGTGTCTAATTCAAAATAACAGGTTGATCCCTTCACAAGCATCGACCTGTTTTGCAACATGAAAAGGAGTCAGTGCTATCAGTTATCTCCCACATTATCCTGCAGCAAGCTGTTCTCCAAGGGTAGCCAGCTTGAACGGCTCACGTTGTTGTCCACAAAAGAGAATCACTCTTCATTCCACTGTCTCTATGCCAAGATGTGGCTTCCAATGAGGTAATTGTTTTGACAGTTTGGGGGGAGAAAAAAAAATAAAAAAAAGAAGCCAAAAAAACATTAAAAAGTAAACAGTCATACATTTCTGCACGCTGGGGGCATTTGTAAAGGGAAGATGAAATGTATCCTAAGCTTAAAACTTCAAGACTCTACTGAATGTTCTGGTTTTATAAAGAGGCATGTAACAACAAACCTGGCATTATTAGCTGATGATGTAAATTCCAGGAGTGTTTCATAGCTGTTGTTTTCAACTGCTGCGCTGTTTGCGTGTTTGAATCTCCATCTATGCACTAATTCTGTGTTTGAGGGAAGTAAAATCATTTCAAACCTTGACAATCTCTAGCTCCATCTTTGACACAGAGCTGGCAAAGAGAAAAAATTGCTTTTCTTGGAGATCTGCAGACTTCTAAAATGGAATCCAAGCTCCTGCCTGTACTGGGCTGTTTGTGTTGCTGTGTGAGACATTTTCAGTGAACCCTGAACGAGCTCAGACCTTGCCTGGGCTCAGTGCTCACTGCTGAGTGTCAGCCTGGGCTGGCAGAGCCCCTGCACACGGCCTGGGGTTTGTGTCCAGCTCTAAGCAGTGGCTTTTTGCTCTTGACTTAATCCCTAACAAGTCCTCGGTATCCTCAGTGCTCAGTAATATTCTGCAGGATTGGAAGCTTTGCCCTTTTCAAGGCAAAATGTACTTTCCTACAAGTTATCCAAGGAAAACATTGTTAAAGCCAGACAGGGAGAAAGGTATCCTTAACAATTTTCTCATTGATGAAGAACTCCAGAGGCAGATATATGGGAATATACTCTCACCTACAATAGGCAAATATTCTATTTTCAATAGCATATCTCATCTAGCTACAGTGGCTTCTGGAGTTTCACATCAAGTGCAAGAAATGTGGTGAATGAGATGCCAAAAAAGACAAAGTGCTTAAGACCAGATGAACTCAGATTTTTATTTCTCCAATTCTCCTTGCCTGGACAACAGCTTGTTTTAGTAGCAAAACAATTCTGGCTAATCCTTAGTGAAGCCCCATAGGTTTTAATAATCAAGGTGGTGTTAAATACTTCTATAAAATTCCTGATACCATCTACTGCATCTGCTAATGCTGAAGTTATTTGAGTTTATTCTCAGGTTCTCCACAACTGAAGGTCTTATCAAGTGTCTTCTCAAACCTTTCCCTGGTAACACCAACGGTGCAGAGTTCATGTAAATTTTATCTCAATCTCATCTGCAGGCTGCTTGAATATGCATTGCTGCATTTATTCTCATTATGGGAATCTAAGGCTGGGGAGCATGGTGGAAGTTTTGGGAGCACAGGATTTGCTGGGTTCTTGGCAGGCACTTTCATCTCTCCAGGCTTGAAGTTATCTTGGTTCTTCAGGGCTCTGTCTCTGCTTGTTCCTTGTCCTAGACAAGGTGGGGTCTGGATCATATTACACACACCAAAGGCTGACTTGTGCTTGCCTTGGGCTTGTGGAGCTGTGAACTGCTGGTGTTTGGGGTTTCTGTGGCTGGCTGGGGTCTGCCTGCCCTGCCTGGAGGTCTGACTGCTCTGGGAGGTTTCAGTGCCTGTTGGAATAAATGCTGCCCAGGCCATGGCCCAGCACCACCACAGTGCTGCTGGAAGCAGTGGCTGTGGGAATTCTAGAGGCATTTCCATCTGGGTCTTTGCCTCAGGTGGATTTAGCTCCCATCCCTACTGTGCAGATTGAACTTTTGGGGTGTCTTGATTGCAGGAATCTAAGCTGGTGGTCTGTCTGAAACCACCAGCTAAATGAATTCATCTTCCCCCCAGCCTCCCAAGGGAAAACTCTCTTTCAGGGAATTGTGACAAGGAAAGAAGAGGTTCAGTTTCTGTACAAAATGCAGTCTGCTCTTTGGAGATATCCCAGTGCTCACAGCTCCACATACCTCAAAATAAAGGCCTTCTGTATTCTCCGTGTGTCTTCCACATGTGAAGTCTTTCTGCCAAGCTTTCTTATTCTCCAAATCCCCATTTCTCTCTGTAGCAAATCCATGGTCAGGTTTGATTCTTTAGCTCTGTGAGATAGGTAACCTCATTTTTCCTCCACATCTCTACCCAAGTTACTCCTATTCCTTATCTCTAAACAGGGCCACACCCCTCAGCAGCGATTCTCATGCTGAAACTGGTTATTTTCAGAAGGAATTGAGCAAGATATACTGGGAAAGGTAGGACAAGTAGCCACTACTTTTTCTGAGTCTTCCCTAGAGTGATTGCACTTGTTTCAGGGAAGGGCTGTCCTTGCTCTTTTGCTGACTTTGCTAAGAACAGGAGTAGCTTCCCAAGGAAGAAAGTTATTGGAGGCATTGAGAGAGGAACAGGCAGACCCAAAGTGTTTGTCTTCCCTCTCACATGTCACCCATAGTTTCACACCTCTCTGTGTGGATTTCAGTGTCAAAGCTCTGGTAGAGCCAATAAAAGACCAAAGCAGGGATTAACATGAGGGATCAAAAGCGCTGGACCAGGCCCCTGCAGGCTTTGTGGCGCTGCAAGGTGGAACCAGGTACTGCCAAGACAAATTGTGCTTTTCATACTTTTCAGTATTTCACTTTGGAAGGCTCTTTTTCAAAATGCATTGACTGCAAAGCTTTGCTGCAGGCAGTAGCAAACAACAGAGAGTTTCTTGTAAATGGTCATGTCCTGAGGAATACTGAGCTTTAACAGGTAGGTCTGTCCCAACCACAGGTTTGGAACAACCCAGAAAGGAGGTTCCCCTGGATGCTGGGTGTGACCCTCACCTGGACATGCCTCAGTCACCACCAAATCTGGAAGACTTGAGCCCAAGTTATGTAAAATATGTCTGGTCTGTGGCCACAGACACTGGAACTAATCTTGAGTCTTGCTGGCAGTCTTGCAAGCACCTCAGGAGCTGCAGAAGCTGGGCAGCAAACAGACTGGAATGTTCTCAGCACACCAGGGACAGCTTTGGGGGCTGGCTGTGCAGCCCTGACCCCAAACCCAGGCTTCTCTTGCCATGAGCAAGCAAGTTTTGTGAGTCATGACTCAACTAATAACAGGATGGTGCTGTGTGCCTGGCCCTGCTCAGATATAAAACTCCATGTCCACTACAACTGCTTGTGGCCCTGCAAACACATCTTGCAAGGGTTTGGGTGTCTGTCCCGGCATTCTCCTTGGAACCCCAAGTGCCTTGGCCTCAATTACTGCCTCATTTTCAGCTGGATATGTTATTTTTCATTCTGCTCTTTGCCAACAGTGCTGCAGTTAAGGAGGGCTGTGTAAGCACCCCAAGGGTCAACATGAACCCGTGCTGGGTGAGCTCATCCTCTGAAGAGCAGGATGTCAGTGAGATGTAATGTAAGGAGCTCTTATTGTTTTCATCCACTCTCTGCCATTTCAAAGAATCAGAATGCCCACTGCAATAACAATGCTACATCTTCCCTTCACTTAGCACCTTTAATGGAACACACTTCACTTTAGAAAGCCATAAAACACCAGGCTTAGCACAGCCATAGCCTGGCATGGTTTATTTTCTTCTCTTAGATTTCAGATAGAACCAACACAGCACATGTAAAACAAGAAAGGTTAAAATAAACAATCAGATTTATTTTACTCGCTTTTAAAAATATTTAAAGACTTTTGTGGATTTATAACTGTAGCAGTAACAGTTTCTGCCTTATGTCATGAGGGGAAAGTTATGGCTTTGTTTGAAACTGCAAAAGAAACAGCATTGCAAGAGATACATGAGTCAGGCATTGCCATTAGTGCATATTCACTGAAACCTGCCTCTGAATTGATCTAGGACACGAAGTCTAAAGAGTGGCACATTTCAAAAGTAATTATGTGATTTAGGGGAGGAGTTTTCCAATATTTTTTCAGTGGGATGTGTCTTTTGAAATGATTGGGGGGGGTTTGATGGGCATTAACCCCCTAAAATATCAAAAATTTCTAAAAGGCTCCAAGCCCAGTGGTTCTCCAATACTACTCTGATAAGGAGCTTTGGAAACCATCTCCCTTTTTCTTTAGGATTCTAGACCTGCTTTGGGAAAAACCAGTCTCAGATTCTGTTTTTCATAAGCATGACCCCAACTTTCATCTTCCAAATGTACAGTGATTCATACCCTTTTTACTTCATAGCAGCACAGGTCAGGATAAAAAGGGAAATAATCAAAGAAAAGCAGAATCTCAACTTGCATTGGTGAAACTTTATCCTGTTTATTAACTCTGCTCTGCGAGCCACAGTATATTGTGCTTGGATCTTGTAACACTCCATTTTAGAAAATAATAGTCAAAGTGGTGTTTTAACCAGAGCATGAGGGTTTTAATATAAAATGTGCCTTTCCTTTAAATTGATTGCAAATGTACTTTCCAAATATTTTACTTCGTAAAAAAGGATTCTTGGAGGCATTCCAGTGCCTGGTATTTTCCAGCTAGCTAAATGCAGATAATTCCCCTTTCAAACACGCTTTGAGAGGCTTTGCAAACCCTGGCTGGATGATTGGGAGGGATGCAGGAAAGAGCAGGAGTTGATCCTCGCAGGTTGCACCCCGGTGGGAAGGGTGAGGATCCCATGGGAAGGGCAAGGAGAGGACCTTGGGCTGGCAGCAGGGAACACACACACCTGTGCTGAGGATACACAGCACTGGGCACAGCTGCCCATGGCTCATCCCATCCTGTGGAATCCCATGGAAAAGGTGCAGATAATGATAGCAGTAATAATGATGAGAACAGAGAACTTATAATCTTTTATTACCCTGTGACATCTGAGCAAAATCTGTCTGCTGGATCCACTGACCCCAGGGCTTTGCTGGTACAGACAGAACTGATTTGTCAAAGCTCACTCAGAAGTTCAGGGGAAGACAGGAACCTGGATTTCAACCTGCAGCCTGATGGACAAATGAACCCTTTCTGTGGCACAGCCATTTCACAGGGTGAGCTGCAATATGCATTTCTTTCATGCTGAATTATTTTAATCTAAGTGGAAAATGGGGGATAGTAATCCACTAAAATAATTTTCTGCAGCACCTGCTTTTGACTAAGTCTCTCTAATGGTGTTGAAAGAAGCCAGCTTCTCCATCCTGAAATATTCAGCAAAGCCTTCATCAAACAGATGGGTGAATATGGGCAGGATTTCCATCTTCATTAAATTAACGTCAGGTTCTTGAAAAATCAGTCCTTTAATAATGTATAAATATTTCCTTCTTGAAGTAACTGCCTGATTTTCCCCACAAGGACTGGTTCCTACTTTTTGTAATAAGACCAACTCCTGATGGAAGAGCTGCCAGTGCATGTATACTTGCAGATGTGTCCTTTGATAAAACTTAATTAACCATTTTAGTAATTTTCTACTTAACGTGTTTTTAACATTCTTCAGAGCTTGAAGTGAGATAGATCTGGGTTAGAAGAAACAAAGCAGATATCCATAACCTTGTCTTGGTTATTATTCAGAGTTAAGCTAAATGCAATGAGAACATAATTTTCCCAAACCTGACATAAATTTTTAGTGCTGCAAAATGAATGCTATTCCTTAATTTTCACTATATCATCTCTAAGTATGTGTTTATTAACAAAAAAAATATGAAGTCTCTAGGTTTAAAACAAGCTTTTATGTCTGTCTTTAAAACAATTTTTAAGTCACTTAAAATGATGTTTTTTAAATGGGATTGACATTCTGAAACAGATACATCAACAAAAAACACTTTCTTGTGATTTCACTCAGAAGCTGAAGCGTGGTACCACCACTCACAGGCAGTGAAGAAAAGCAGTTTTCTCTCTGACTGCCCCAGCCAGAGGCTGCTTCCAGCAGAAATTATGGAGAGGGGAGGAGCTGTCAACACCAGGGACTCTGCAGAGAGCAGGGATTTCACACCCTCACCCTCTCAAAAGGCAGCACAGCATCTTTTTGCTGCTGGCAGAAATGCAAGAGAAGAGGATAAAAGCAAATGGAAAAACCCCAAACAAGCACTGGAACCGTTAGACCTGTGCTAGGGCTGCTGCCCTGCCCCTCAGTCAAATAATTGTGCTTCATTAAGACTCTCCAGTTAATACTTGCTTGTGGTTTATGCAGAAGAAAACAGTGTCTCGCTGCAAACACAAGATATGAGCTCTCATGCAGGTTCTGCATTGGCTCTGGGTGTGGGTGGAGAGGTTTATAAAACAAATTCTTTTGTAGCAAAGAATTTACTCTTAAAATTCTGTGTTAGAGGCAGAGCCCAAGCCTACGTTTTCACATTCTTTGGAGACTTCTCTGCCCGTTTTGCCAATAAGCAGGGAAAGGGTTCCTCATTGTCACTGGTGGTAGGACACACACATCACCTCTGGGTGTCTCCTGCAAACATTGGAGATGGTGGCTGGGATACATGGGCTGCTTTCCTCTGACCCCTCCCACCCCTTCACATCCATTTATAAAGGAGAGAAAGATGAGTCTGGTGGGCTCTTCCTGCTGAGGGGGTTGGTCATTCCCCACCTGGCAGATGCTTTCAGCTGGGATCTGCCTGCCTTTATAAAGCTTCATTTACTAAATTACTTTTTAGGACAATTAAATCAGTCATCTAGGACATTTCTTCTCTAGTTAGTTAAGTTGTTTTGATGTCCCAAGGCTGTGCTGGTGGTGCCTATCTCACTAAATCTCCTAAAAGAGCTCATCCTAGTGGAGATGACAGAGAGAGTAGAGAAGACATTTGCTGCACTTCTTCCTCCATCACAATAACAGTCTTGGTAAATCCCATGCCCTTCACCTCTCTGTGTCACCAGGAGCCAGGGCCCAGATTAAAAAATAAACATATGTTGTTTTTGAGCTTACAATGGGAATCACCAATTTCAATTTTTCTCTGTTTGTGATAGATGCAGTCACCATAATTCCCTGAAACGGGCCCAGGGGCAGCAGCAATCTCTTGGGGAGGCAGTTCTGTCTTTGGAGCCCCAGGGTGGTGCTGGCTATCCGCTCCCCAAAGCAGATCAGACCCATCCTCTAGTGCTCACCCCTGAGCTGGAAAGAGCTCCTGGAGAAATGAAAATGATCCCAGCGAGAGCAGGGATAGGTGGGAACAGCTAATGATTGCTTACACATACACTGTGAAAACTTTACTAGTATTTTTTGCCATGAGATATTCAATTAGGTCTCATTTTCCTTCCTCTGGATGATAAATGAGACCAATCTGCAGGGTCTGCTCTGGTGCAGATATTCCTGCAAAGCCCCCTGGTAGCCACCTCAGAAGGAGCAGCATGGGCATGTCAAAGACAATAAAACCTTTAAGCTCTGCCTTAATTTGCCTTTTTCCCTTCATTATTCACACATACACACCATCAGGACTAATGGAAATTGCTCCTATTATTGAAACAAGGGGACCTTCTGTATGTGGAAAAATTAAATAAATAGGAAAGGGTAAGAAAAAAATTAAGTCTCATTCCAGGCAAAATATGTGGATTTTGAATAGGAAAGAATGTATTTCAATAGGAAATAATGACCAAATCTCTGCTGATGCAATCTGTAATATTAATAACACACTTATCAAAATGATAAATTGGGGTTTGTATAAATTAAAATATTTTGAATTGAATTTTACAAGGTTTTCTTGAAAAATGTTGTGGTAGAGGAGAACCTGACCATAGAAAACACAGTCTGTTTCTCAGTATGTTTTATATCTTTTCAGATATCAAAATAAACTTTTTTTTTTTGTCATTTCAGCTCCTAATATAAAGTTACAGAAATGCTCTGTAACAAGTCACATTTGTTGGACATGCAAGAGCTTATTTGACTTGTTATGTAAGTTTTCAATAACTGTTTGACTAAAAATAGGATCTTCCAAAATGGCAAATCCTCATTGGAGACAAAACTAAGTTATACTGTTTATCACTATCAGCCTATTGTAATATTTTAATGAAGAATTTCACAAATAATTGGAAAAAATCTTTAAACAGAGCTTTGTGATGTATTTCATAGACAGAAAAATGTTCTGTTCATTTATAGGAAATGTAAAAATACACAAAAGAAAGAATATAATAGGAGGTGATATATTTGCTATTTTAACTCTGTAGAATTAACTTTTCAGTGCAAAATTATGGATATTATTGTTGGAATCGAGGGTCATTGTAGGATAATACAAGCAGGAAAAATTCTTTTGACTGGAAGCATCATCTGTCCAACAGAATATTCTGCAATTCTGTTATGAACAAATACACTTTATATCCCATTTTTATCTTTTATTTGGTCTGATCTCTGGTCATAGTGTCCTGGGTTACAAAACCAGAAGTTTTCTTCCCATTGGAAATACTGTAGGAGTTTCTCACTGCAGACTCCAGACCTTGCAAAGCTTTCTTAGCAAAGAGAATTGAAACTAGAATTTTATTCACAGATTAGGATGAATTTCAGGCTGGTGCATTCCCTTGTTTAGTTTTGTTTTTGTTGGTTTTTTTTAATTAGTTTACTGTTTGTGGTTGGGAGTTTTTTTTTGTTTTTTTGTTTGTTTTTTTTTTTGTATAAGCACTTCTTCAGCCACCTTCTCTTCATCTTGAATGGCATTATCTGTAATGTGTTGTATTTTCAGTTCCTCTGGAACAATACAACTCAGTTGGGGTCTGGTAATGTGTGTCTGAGATATTTCCCAGGAAAAACATTTTCTGGACAATAACAAAAGAATGACCACTGAGGTAAGAAAAGAAAGTGCTTTTTCTCTCCCTTTTGTCCTTTCACCTTTGGAAGCTGCACTTCAGCAGGACAGACTGAAGCAGGTGCTTGAATCTATTCCTGTCGAGCATCACTAATGTTTAAATCAGTGGAAATAATTTCCTTGCTGTAATGAGGCTTGTAAACATTAACTCATTTACATCAAGAGGGCATTTAATTGGAGTCAGAAGAAAACCAGAAGAAAAAAGGCAATATTAGGGGTGTCAGTGAGTTTATCAGAGTGGCAGCAGGGTTGCTTACACACCACTTTTGGCACAAGCTCTGCAGAACAACAGATAAAGCACAAAGAATCTGCCCTGTAAAGGAACTTGTAACTGAATCAGAGCACACTGTGTAATACCTGGGACAAAGGTCCTATTTTTAGGAGAAATAAGGCACTTTCAAGTATTTTGGGAAACCAGCAGTGTGCCCTGTTGCCTCTTCCCTTGTGTTGGTTTCTGCTGGTTCTGACTAAACGCATCTGGAGGAAGAATTAGTCCCATATCCACACTGAGTTTGGTTTCAGCATCACTCAAACACATTTTGCTTGCACATGTCCCTTATTACCTCCATCACATGTCCCTTATTTCTCCTTTCCTTCCCCCAAGCTTTGGCTGAACAGTGCAAGATGGATCACCAATAAAATGGTATTTTAGGAAAGGATATGAGAAGCAAACTCTTTGGTTAAAGAGAACAGCTTCTGCCTCCTGACAAGGCCAATATGGAACTGGTTTCTTTCTTGCAGGTAATCTGATCAGAAATGTCACAAAATGTTTGGTAACACATCAGAAAGCTTCTCCTGGAAAGGAAGCGCACTGCTGAGCGGTGCTGCACCCAGGTATTCAGGGCAGAGCAGGGTTTTTGAGCACATTTCAGTAACCTGGAAGGCAATCTTTAATGAGCTGATGATAGGGCACTCATACACATCCTCATCCATTACACTTGCTCTGCAGAGGAGGCAAGGACAGCTGCTGAAACACATCTGCACCAGTTGGGGCTTGAAGGAAAAATATGCACAAATTTGAGGGGATGGTTCTGTGCTTTTAACTGAGCAATTTAAAAGGCCAGCAGTGGGAGTTGTTTGTTTAACACTGGCATAAGAAATGTTCCCCCCCTCCCCACACATTTATAAATTGTAACACAATTGCCTTTGTTTTGAAAGGAATTATTCTCTTATTCATGGCTTGTTTGAATTTACTTCCTTGTAAATTATTTTTGGCAATGCCTGGTGCAGTGTAGCAAGGGAAACTATGCATTTCCATGTATGTAAAGCAGGAAAACCATGTGATTGTGGACAAACAATGTCCTCCATTGTGAGTTATTTGTTTTCCTCACTGTTACTAAACCCTTTGTAACTACAATGGGCATTGTGATCTGAGAGCACTTTGGTGCCAGTGGTGCAGTTTTAATTGCTTCCCTCTACCACAAAACAGCTTTGAGGGTGTCAAACAAGAGGGCTGAAGGTTTCCCTTACCTGGAAATCCTTGGATAGACTTTGAACTTGAAGAAAAGAGGGAATATCAGTGGTGGGAGGGGCTGATCAAGCTCATGGCACGTCTCTGATCTCTGCTCTTACTGAAGTTGTCGTTGCCAACATGAATTACGGTTTCTGGGGGCTGTTCCCAGTTCTGCTGGATCGGTGGGAGTGTGTTTATAGCATCACATTGGTTTGGCTCTTCCTTCCCACTGTGCTTTTCTCAGCTGCCAGGCCTTAATTATGGAAAAATATTTGTGTTGCTACCACTGCAATGAAACGTGTTCACGTGAACTGACTGAGAAGTCATGCTGTTTCAAATCAGATTTTGGTGTTTGCTATGGATTTCTAAAGGTTTTTATTCCTTGGGCAAGAGCAAATGCTCAATTTCAATAGTGCAGTGCCTTTACCTGTGCTCAGGAGCTTGCCTCAGCAAATGGCTGTGTAAATAAGACAATTTATGGGTCATTCACTCCAGAGAGGATCCTGGTGGGTCCCTTCCAGCTCAGAATATTCTGTGATTCTGTGAACATGAAGTGCCTTGACCACAGACACACTGAGAGAGAGATCTTTATTTATAATGTGTATTTATAGAGTGTGATACACAGAGAGCTGAGAATTTCTGTGCAGATGTATATCTCGCTGGCTCTCACCCCTCCTATTATCTCTAAATATAATTTTAGAAGGAAATAGACACTGGAAGGGGCAAGAGGCTCTAGCAAAGGATTTAAGCTCTTTTTCCTCCTCTGAAAGGACTCAGTCATAGCTCTTATTTAAACTGAGCAACGTCTCTGAGGAGAATTTCAAACTCTCTTTCCAAACACCACCGAGCCAAGAATTGTTATTATCTGAATTTAATTCAAATCATATGAACCCTCATAACTTTTGCCACACTAAAGGTTTTTTTTCCTTTTCAATCTGGCAATACATTCATCAAGTTGTGGGCAGACCCCACTCACATTAAGGAGCAGCTTTGTGAACTCGATAGCTTACAGGGTTTTCCAGGTTTAAAACACATTTGTGATTTATTTTCTTTAAACAGACACACTAAACAGTCCCATAACTGCATAGTAGCACAACTCACCATGTAATTTACTTTGTGTGAGTCATAATGAGAGGAAAAAAGTAATCAGAACTTTGAAGAATTATCCTTAAATTGCTGTATCTAGAAAAATATTTCAGCCCTTCTGCTTCCCACAGGCTCTCTCTTTCCCTGTCTCCTGCCCAATCCAAGAGCTGGTTTTCCTGCATGAACAAAGGTTGTTACCTGCAGCCCTGAATCCTCTTTCTGGCTTGGATACTCTCTGGTTACAATTCTCTTCAGCTTTCCAGCATTTTGCTAAGAATTGTAATTACCCACCCACTTCACTGCAGCCCTCTCAAGCCGAACCAATGTCTTCTCTAAGTCTGGAACATGTGAAATGCTATATAAAAATGTGAAATAATATTACTTCTCAACCATACAGCCAGATTGTACACTGCTTGAAGGGCAGAGGATGGGGGGATAATTACAGACAGTTCTTTTACAGTGAGGTGCTCAGGAAGGGCACAGTCAGCAGAGCACAGCCACATCCAGGGTCTCCAAACCCCTCTGTGGTTATGGGCACTCCATGGCTCCAGGTGCTGGGAGTTTTCCAGACCTGTTCACTCCACATCTGCAAGTATGCAGAATATTTTCAATAAGTACTCCTTGCATGGAAAGTATGTTTAAAATGCTTTCTCAGCACACTGCGTATCCACAGGCTATTCCATGGATTTTCCTGTTTCTCCTCCCTGCACAACCCTGCTTGTGCCTGCTGTGCTTCCAAGGCTTTGGCACTGCAGCTGGGTGTTCTTCCAGCATTTTGTTCTGCCCACTGCCCTTTTCTTATTTCATTTTCAGTGCTCCTGTGAGCCCTGTTACTCCTGATTGTTGTCACATGTACTGCTCTGGATCCATACCCTCTCATTAATTCCCAGTTTAGGATGTTTACACTGCTGTTCCAGTGGAGACAGAGCTATCCAGTTCCTAGGAAACAGCGATTATTTATCCCTCTGGATACTGCCTGCATTGCCATATTTCAGAGTAATTTCAATTTGTGTTGCATTTCACTGAGTGGATGTCTCAATAAAAAATAATTTTAAAATTGTTGTTGCATCATAGCAACACCCACAGCAGCACAACAACGTAGACAGCACTTGCATGTACCAGAGAGCTGCAAAACACGTGCAATTTGCAATATATTGACTGTAAAGGGGAACTCAATGCAAAAAAACCAACCTATAAATGGACCAAAACAAAACATTGGAAGTGAATTTGAGCAACAGATCAGAGCAGGCTGCCCAGCCTCTCCTGGTTAGGAGCCTTCTACTCCTCTGATCTCTCTGCAGCTTTCTGGCTTCAGGTTTTTAAAGCCACCTTGGGAGCTTAGACACCCAAATATCATTAAAATGAAAACTCATTCTGTGTCTCTTTGGCCTCACAGCTCCACTCTGATGATGTTTCAGGTAGTGTAGTAATCTTTTGTTTGGAGGTTTTCCTCACCATGTCATACAGTAACAAACTTACACGCCTCCCTGTAGGTTACTGTGGGGTTTTTCTAATAAAAGAGCCGTGATATGATGAAAAAAAGTCATAACCCACTTTTAATAAATTATTTATATTAATCTTCTCTCAATAAAAGGCCTAAATACCAGCAAGAATGACCTGTCCTAAAAGGATTTTTAAGAGGTAATAATTTTTTTTTTGCCTTTGTCCCAGAAGAAAATCATCTGGGACCCAGCAGTACAGGACTGTTCAAAATGTTTCTTATAAAATTTGCCTTACATAGACTTAGCACAAGCTAGAATCTGGCTTTATAGGCATTTTATAAACTTCTCTGTGGAAAGCCTGAAAGCTGACCTTTGATAATGGCTAAATTCCTATTTAAAAAGGGGCAGAAGGCTCATAACATGGGTAATTATCTAAGAGCTGGCAGCCCTTCTTTTCATCTTTTATGTAACTGTAGCTGGAAAGAAATGGTGTTTAACACTATTTTATACAATGAGCCTTCTCATTTCATTAAACTCAGGGGATATAAAGAGAGGATCTTAGGGGCCAAGGTGAGTTGCCTGTTCCCAGGGTACCACAGCTGAGTTTTTTATGGGGAAGGCCTTTCTGTGTCCTCCCAAACCTTCCTGGAGGATTAGGATGCTGTGGGTACCAGGGTTAGCCCTGGTGGGCTCAGCAGGGCACAAAACTTCCAGAACTAATGGAAAATTACTGCAGCCCTGCTCATTTTCCCTGTGCTTAAACACATTCCCCTGCAGAAGGAAAGGAATGAGATTTTCTTTTGACAAAGAACCAAAGAGTCAACCAAATCTTTTTGTAACATAGTGGGAATAAACTACACTGACATTAAGGACAATTGCACCAAAAATCCTTGGAGGGGATGTTGCAGATTTTGTCCTGGAAACAGCCTCTGGGATAAGATTCAGGAGATATGATCAAGCACTTTATCATACTGCAATCTCCTCATTAGTGTAAGTTT
Source organism: Parus major (assembly GCF_001522545.3). Lineage (NCBI taxonomy): Eukaryota > Metazoa > Chordata > Aves > Passeriformes > Paridae > Parus > Parus major. The sequence continues at coordinate 29,532,888 of NC_031775.1, read as the reverse complement.
TGCATTGCTTGGTGGTGCCTGCCAATACTTGTAACCCCACTTTGTTTAAAGCAAGTTTCAGTTCAGGGGAAATCTGAATTTGCTTTTGATTTTGTCTCTTAGGCCCCCAGAATTTGTTAAGTCATTGTGAAATAGAGTTTTGGCAGCCCAGCTTGACTACATAATGGTTTTACACTCTGGAGACATTTCCAACACTTCAGCAGTGCAAACACTGTGTGCACACATCCATATCAATGCAACTATTGTGCACTTTCAGCACACACTTCGTTCAAAAAAAGTGCATATTTGAAATAAATTCTCCTTTATCAACTTCCTCTGTGTGTATGAAACTCCCATGTGAATTCTTGCACATGTAGAAATGTTAATATAAATTCTGTCATTGCTCCTATTGCTGTAACATCTTTTCTAGAAATGTTCTGGTTTGGGAAGGGGCTTGGATTTTCTTGAGAACAAGACATGTAAAAGTTAGAATAATTATACACTGGTCATATTGAGAAGAAGTTAAAGGAAAGTAATGAAAATGATATTGAACTTTCCATTATATTTAAGTATTTATATATATATCTTAAAATGTACCTAATTAATGATTTGTTTATTTAATTTTAATAATCAGTGTTAGAACACAGAGTTATTATATACATATATCTCTATGAAAACAATATTTTATTTTCATAATTAAGCTAAAAATAGCCATTTTGTCATTTCTTTATGAGGGGAAACAGCATGAGGCAACATAGAAAATTTTGAGCTTTACGTGTCACTGGTAATAATTTTGTTCATTCATAAAAATGTAAAACTTATTATCATTCTTACAACTGTTAAACATGCTGATTATACACACTAATTATTAAACACTGGTATTTTACAGAATTTTGACCTTGAATTAGGGATGATTTTTTTTGGATCAGAATATATTTTATCAATCTGAACAATTTTATTTGAAGACTGAAAAATTATGCCTTTTGTTTTCCTTGGAACTGCGTTTCAGTTGAATCACTTGAGACGGTGATGTCAAGGGCTGAACGAAATCCCAAGAACATTCTAGCACAGAAAACCCCATCCCATTTCATCTTGGTTTGGGTCCTGTAATTGCAGAATCCTGAAGCAGCTTGGATGAGTCTCCTGTGAGGCAGAATTAGACTTTTTCTACTCAGATCTCTGCTGTCTCCAACCCAATGCATTGTGCAGGGGTGACATAGAATTTGTGGAGTAGAGAGGGAATTTTCATTCTGATCCTCAGTCAACCAGTATATGCGACTCATAATTGACCCTAGAACTAATAAATATTATTTTTTCCCCAAAAAAAGCTGTAAAAATAAGAATTTAATTCATATCCCCCCTAATTAGCTGGGAGCAGAGTTCTCCTTCTGCATTTAGTCCATGCATTTTGGGGCTTGGATGTGAATTTTAGCTTGAGCTGTCTTGGGTCCTCCTTCCAGAAGAGCTTGTTTTGCTTTCCTACAAACCCAGCCACGTGGCCCTGAGCCAAACCTTCCTTGCTGAGGGCTGAATGAGCCTTTCAGCCACTCTTGGCCGCAGTCACACACACGTGGGCCAGGAGGGGAAAATCTCCCTGAGGACAGGGGCAGCTGGAGGGACTGCAGGCCAGTTCTGTCCCCAGCTTCACCAGTTCCTTCAGCATTTCCTGGGCCATTACGTGGCTGTAAGACCTGACCACGATTTTTCTTCCCCTCTCACTGACCAAGGCTGTTTTCTCTGCTGTCTTACTGAGCTTCACGTGCAGCTCTATCCTCCTGCAGTCTTTTCTTTTTGGTACCAATCTCAAACCCAGGGTCCCTTGCTGTAGAAACCTCAGATTCCCCTGGGGACACTGTCCCTAAAACCTTATCCCATCCATTCCTGCTATTCCCAGCCCACTTGGTGATAACAGATCTGGAATACATCTGGTCCCTCTTCCAAAAAGAACTTTTTTAGGTGGTTACACAATTCATGCCAAGCAGCATCTCTTAAATGAAAAGCTGGATGTTTAAAAATAGGTCCTCATTACTGTACCCTTTGCTGGCTTCCACTCCTGCTCCATGTCTGGGTAACAGATCCATTATGTTCAACCTCTATTTGCTCCACATATTCAAGGTCACGTTGGTTATTTCTTTTCAGAGACTTTTTACAGTTTCTGGGCAAGGCATTTGTTGCAGAAGGAAAGCACCCTGATTTGGAAATACAAATAATTGAATGTGGTTGTGGGAAGAAAAGGAGTTTAGCAAAGAATGGGTTTATTAATGTTAAATAAATGTCCATGAGAACAATCTAGATCTGTAAAAAAAAAATCAATTATTCTTGTGTTGATTAACTGGTTTTGATGAAACCTTTCTGTGTCAGCAGTACCCCTCTAGTGGATGTTTGCTGATGTCAGCTCAGGACCTGTCAGACTCCTGATGACCTCAAAGGTCTTTTTCAACCTTGTTCATTCTGTGATTCTGTGATTCTGAGTCCTGAACCCAGAAATCATTTCCAGGACTTGGAGTTTTGGAGAAAAGAGGAAAAGGACAAGAGATGTCAATGCAATTGTATTTCTGTTCCTGTCAGGTTAGACATGCATGAACTCGATTTAGCATTTAGTGTGCACTCAGCTGTGCCCTTCATCACTGGGATGCAGGACATGAGCCAGAACCTGCCTTTTCTCTCTCTCCCAACCACCACCACTCATTTTTCCAATAAATAATTATATTTTGTGTATCAAGCCCTATTATGTTATTGTTTTAAACATAAGCAACATCATACTGAAACTTCAAATTCCCGTTTCTTAAATTCTTTATTTTGGGTAGCTCTTGAATGTGTAAAGGTGGCTGCTTGTGACACATCCAGCCAGACACTGCTTTAACAGCTACTGGTTGGCTTTTATTTCTGTACTTAAATTCTTTTAATACTAGAAAGTTTCCTTTTAGTAAGAGACAATTGGAAACCTGTAAGAAACAGCTCAAAAGTCTACCCAGAGCTTAACCAAAACCACTCTTGCCTCAGCCTATGTTTTCATGGCTATTAATTTAATTTATTATACAGTAATGAACTATGCAGGATCCAAACTCACCCAGGATTTACTTTAATGGATCATTAACTTGTCAGGTTCCCCCTTGTTCTTTCCCCCTCCTGGTATTTTCTTGTCATGCCCGAATTCTCATTATCCCAGCTATTAATCCATTTATTAACTTTGGACAAGGATGTATTTCATTAGCAAACACTTAAAAATTAATGATCACACACAAATTAAAAACCTGCTGTAAAAGGATAGAGTACAACTATAGGGTCTTTAGGATGTGGGTTTTATTTACACTCCAAATGAATGGCACACTGACAGTGGTTAAAATTGGTGTCAAAATTATAGGATCATTAAGGTTGGAAAAGACCTCTAAGACAATCAAGACCAACCATTAACCCCACAGTGCCAGGTCTGGATATTCACAGATTTTCTCCTGACTTGTAGATTTACAGAATTCACTTTTATAGACAATTATTAAAAGTTTGTCTTTCCATAATGTTACTTTAGAAATAATATTGTAGACCAGCCCCAAAAGTAACTTCCATAAAAATGTCAGGTGTGCTTTTTCATTTTTGTAGGGTTCAAAGGAAGAGTTTCAAACTGCTGGAATAAAACACTGAAGCCAGTGTAGCTACTGACAACCTCCCATTTTGTCCCTGGTTTTCTTAGAAATTATGATCAAATATTTAGGACCTAATTTTCCTGGAAAGTATGACCAAAAGTTTAGGACTTATTACTGCCGAATGTTTGGAAAATATATGTAAGAGTAATCACTCTGGTACTGCCTGCTCAGACACCAACCCACAGTGTTTGTGTGCAAAACAGGGGAAAATCCCTACACCAGTCAGTGAGGGGAATAATTTGTGGTTTTGTCAATTCATCTATTTTTAATCTGTAAATATTTAATATATGTTTTCCCTTTCTGTAAATGTTTCCCAGCAGACAGTGCTGGGAGAGCACACACACACACTCATTATTCAAGTGATGTCCCAGCAGAGCCACCTGAGAGTCACTAATTCTGTGTCAGCCACTTTTCAGGAGAAGCAGGCAGAATGTTTTTGGGTTTTTTTTTTCCTTTTCTGTTTTGATCTGTTCATTGATGCAGCACAGTTAAGGATCTGGGGTTTTCCACATATGTTAACATTCACTTCAGTTTACATCACAGATTAGCACTCTTGTTCACACAGCCCTGTACATGTTAGAAATATCTAATAGGAGCAAATGATGTATTTGGCTATTCTGCTTTGGTGACAGATGTCACAGAGTCTGTGTTACAATGCAGAGGAATATAAAGTGAAATAATTGAAGGAGCAGTGCAAGCCTGGATAGTTTCAGGTTTTGTGAAGCTGGAGTACTGAACACTGTGGAAATGCCAGTATCTACATGTTGGTGTGCACATCCCAGGCTAAGAAATCCTTTTGGCCTCTCATTTGCTGATTTGATTGATTTTGGAATTTACCACCTAATTTAGTTTGCTGCCAATTTGAGCTCCCCTTGGGCAGGAGGATTTTTCTGGCTGCTGAGATCAGAAGACTCACACTGTCCTGGTGTGTCCTGACTTCACCAGCACCCAGAGGGAAACCAACCTGGTTTTTAGAATAGGCTGGGTTCCGTGGAAGGGAATTTACACTGTCCTACAGTGTGATCTGGCCAAGTTCCCAGTGTGACCCACTGGAGAACAAGATTTCCTGCAGAGAAGGTGGCAGTGCACCCTCAGGACTCAGCAGAAACCAGGTCTGTGCCATCCAGCACTGACAGCAGTGCCTCTAACACCTCACAAAGCAGAACTGAGCGTGAAGCTCTGTTAAAAACTGTCTGGAAAATGTGTCTTGATACAGAATATTCTGGTGCACCTTCTGAATCCTTCACACCTACACTGTGGTACTTCACTTTGTGTGGAAATTCAGTCAACCACACCTGGGTTTTATATTTCTAACAGGGCACATCAATCTTACCAACCTCTGAAGCTGCTGGGTCTGGTAGCTTCCCTTGGCACTGAGTTTTTGCAAATGTCCCTAATAAATTCCATGGATGAGCTTCACTCTATTCTCATATTATCTACATCTCTGAGTTATCCCTCTAATGAACATGAAACTACCTCAGCTGCTCCACGACCCAAAAATGACCTGCAGTCATCTTGCCAGCGTTTGTGCTGAACCACATCACAAGTTACCCTCCCTTTCCAACAACCTCTAGACCAGTGGGAATAAGAAAAGCTTTTTTTCCCCCATAATCCCTCACACACAGGCTGGAGGCAAGAAGTCTCAAAAGGGTCCAAAGTTTCAGTGCTTTCATCTTGAGGCTACAACAGAACTGCTTAAGAGCTGCATCTCTGTCTCACTTGTTTTATTCATTTTAGGGATTTAATGTGAATTTCTGGCATGATTTCAAAGCATGTTCTCTCAGTTAATAAAATTATGATGTTAAAAGGCAAACAATAATAGTAATGGTAATGGTAATAGTAATATTATTATTATTTTTATTACTATTATTATTATTATTACTAATACTAATACCAATACTAATACTAATACTAATACTAATACTAATACTACTACGAATAATAATAATAGTAATGTTGTGTTCTCAGTGTTACAGCTCCATCATGCAGATTGGTGGACCCTTTGCCAGCCTGCCTTTGTTACATTTAATAGCAACCATAAATCTCAAAACCTCATGCAAACTGTAGAAAATTAAGGGCCATAAGATCAGGAGATTTATTTCTCTTTTTTTTTGAAATTTTCTTTGAAGAGATTTACTCCCTCTTTGGATAAAGAAACAAAAAATTATGTTGTGACATGTGTCCCACAGTTAGGAGGCCTGAGTTTGGGATTCAAAGGTGGTAATTTGGAAAAAAGGGTTATTTTTCCAGTATATTTGTGAACAAGTTGGGGCCACCATGGATGTGGTGATGACAGCAGTGACAGCAGCTCACAAATGTCTGTGGTGTTAATGCAGGTGATTTTATCAAAATAAACCTCTGGTCACTGGTAAAGTCTTCTCCAGATGCCTGAATTGAGTGAGAAATTGCTTTTCTTCTGTTCTTGATCTTTGCCACTGCTGTTCTGATGGATATGAGCCTCCTGGAAGGGTGAGGGACACTTTTAACTGCTGGTGAGAAGACCCTCCCTGAAAGGATTCTTTTTCGTAAGAAAACAGCTAAAAATCTTCAAACCATCTCAAAACCCTCAGAGAATGATGAGATTCTTGGACAAACTGCATTTTGTTCTCTGTTTGATGGGTTTAGCTCCTCCCTTCTAAATTCTTTGTTCTCACTCTCCTCAAGTTCAAAAGTTCTTGATGTCTATGTGAGCACATCAAGATGCTAATTTTTGCCTTTAGTAATTACCTTGATTCTACCAAGCTTTCAAAACCCTTTAATTTGCAAACATTTTCTTGAACAGCAGACAAAAAAACCCCAAAAACCAATAAAACCCTAATTTGAGAGTCAAATGTTTTTGTAGAAGTGGTAACTATTACAATAGTTCAAATTAAAACAACCTTTTTTCATCTTTCTCCATATTATCACCTGCACTGCTGCCAGGGTGGGAATTTTTCTTGGAGTGTTTGGACTGTGGAAATAGACTTGTTTTTATTTATTTACTGGATAAAATAATCTCAAAGATCATTGGTCATCATGAATATAATTTACAGCAGTCTGATGACTTCTTCACTACAAGTTTATCTATTATTATTGCATTACCAGTGATAAAATAATGGGCATATAAAAAGCTAAAATACTGGAATGAGTCTGAAAACTGTAGCCTTGGAGGTAAATGTCCTGTGATGTTTAGTGTTTTAGGTGCTAAATAATAATACTAATAATACTAATAATACTAATAATACTAATAATACTAATACTAATACTACTACTACTAATAATAATAATAATAATTATTATTATTATTTAGGATTTAAAATATACATACCAGAGCATCCATGTCTTACCTCAGCAAAGTCATGCTGCCCGTGCAGATACCCAGAGATACAAATAAATGAGTTTCTGCAGTTTACCTGAGTTAAATAAGGTCTTCCCCTAATACATTGAACATCTGATATTATTGCCTGAAAAGGAGATTAATATTCTATTCATTTGATTTCTCTTTCAACAGCCATTTAATCTGCATAAATTAATTTATAAATTATGCCTTATTTGTGTTACATTTTTCTTCATTGATTGACCCAAGTGTTTAGAATGGAGGCAGAGTTCTTTCCAACAGATTATTGTGAATATCTGCTTTTCCTGAGGTGCTCCTGGTCCCAGCTGAGGTGAGAGGAACTCTGATTTATGTTCCTGGACAAGACTCTGGGAAAACAAAGCTCTCTAAAATGATGTGGAGGGAGGATTTGCCTCTTACCAGTGGGGTTCTTTTAAAGGCTACTTTGTCAGTGGTTTTCATAAAAGCAAAATTAAGATTGCTGATCCTTTTAACTTCAAAGGGAGCCCTTTTAAGCTCTACTTCTGTTTGCAAAATGAAATGTCTAAAATGAAAATTATTTGGAGGGTAGGAAGTTCCTCTCCAGCCACAGTAGTGCAGAAATTCCAGGAGCAATAATTAAATATTAATCCCATAAATGGTGTGATTTCTCAGACACTGAGGTACAAAGGGATCTGAATTGATTGTGGGTCCCAGCAGCTTCAGTGAGAAAAAGAATTGAAATGTTGTATTTTTAGCATTGTTTTCACAGCAATATAGTAAAACACCTCGTTGCTGACCTGTGCACGATGGAAATGTGCTTTACACTGTGGAAATCTCTGAGGCTGTGTGGAGCTCATGGTCTGAGGTGCAGCACTGGGGCATCCACCCTCCACCAGGTGAAACTGCTGCAGGTGAAGGCTTTGCATTTCCCCTCCTTGTGCTTGGGCACATTCTGGTCCCACGTGTGCTGACCACTGGAGGGAAGGCTTCAAGCCCAGCAGCAAAAATGAGATTTCAGGGCTTCCAATCATTTTTAGAGCAGCTGGATGTCAAAATTCCTTTAAAAAATTGTAGCTCTTTTTTTTTTTTTTTTTTTGTGTTGCACAGAAATCCCAGAACTGCCTTTGCAATATTAGTGCTTTGTTCTGTAGGGGGATAAGAACTGAACCCCTTTGAGAGATGTGTTTTAATATCCTTTAACAATGACATCTAGAGGGGTGAGCCTTCAAGTGTGGGAACATTGGTGTGTTAGTGTGTGTGAAAAGCCAGCAGCTCCTTTCTCACCTGCGTGCATCATCAGGACTGCTCCTACAAGGAAAAGAATATGCTTTCAGTTATTGCTCTGATCTCCCTTGTGGGTAAGGGAGTGGACCTGTAGTCTCATAACATTCCATATTTACAGAAACCATCCTGTAAATGAAAGCAATTTATTCAGTCCTGCTCTGTACCTTGTTACATTTGCAATAGTTCATTTCTTCCTTCTATATAATTTCATATAGTCCCTTCCTCTGGGGAAGCTTGAACCAGAAAAGTCCAGGGGAATATAAATGATCTGCCCTTTTCCAGCTGACTAATGTGGGCCATAAAACACTTTAAAATACAAAGGAGACTTAACATCTGGTCAAGTTTACTCATCATAAACACACCTGAATGAGAAGTACTTCTTGTTCTGTGGAGCAGAGCCAAATGAACGATAGGTTAAGACAGGCATTTTGTGTTGTTCTATGCAAGTGCTCTCTGCTTGCATTTCAATGGTTAAATTAGAGTAAATTATGCAGGTAGCCCCAGGACACATTGTATATCCTTTAATTCTGAAAACTTTCTGTGATTAAAAATGAAACCTAATTACAAACTCCCCATCCAACCTCTAAAATGTCAAAGAGTTTTTCAATGTCAATACAATAACAAAGTCAGTCCTGGAGCAGTGATGCAAAATCTGTTTTCTTAACCAAATTTATGCTTCAACAAATTTCTGCTTAGAAAAGGGGGAAAAAAAGAGCAGTATTAGAGATGTCCATATCTGATATATGAGCTTTACAGCTTTCCTGGTGTTTCCAGTTGTCCCACTGCAAAACGAGCTCTGGATGGTGAAGTGCTCACCTTTTCCCAAACCTTTTCCCAGGACAGCTCTCCAGCACCGCCCTCTGTGCTGGGGGAAAGCCAGCATCCTCCAGCAGCAGCCTGGCAGGAGCAGAGCTCTGAGGGGCAGGGAGGCTGAGAGCAGTGGCTGTGCCCTGCAGGGAGGATCCCTTCCTGCAGGGATTTGTTGCCTTTCCAAGCACAGGGATGAGATGCTCTCCATGGGGGTGGAGGGTTGGTGAGGGGATGCTCAGAGCCTGCTGCTGTGGTCAGTGGTTCCCCACCCGCCTCAGGGATTTAATCCTGCTGCTGGAGTGAAAAGCATCCTTAACTCTTAAAAAAATCCAGCTTTCTGAAGGTGGTAGGATTGTCAGATCATTGAGTATCTCGAGTTGGAAGGGATGTATAAGGGACATGGAGTCCAACTCCCCAACAGGAAAAAAGGGAAAAGGAAAAAGAGAAAAAGGAAAAAGAGGTCGAAAAAGGAAAGGGCAAAACAGGTAGAAAAAGGAAAAGAAAAAAGGGCTAGAAAAAGGGAACAGAAAACCCTTTTCTTAGCTCTCTGAGATGTCCTGCTGAAGTCTGCTGGTGCAATTCCTGATGTTCAGGAGCAGCCCTGCTGTATCCAATGGGACTGTTTGCAGATTAATACACAACTCAAAGAGAGTAAACACACCCGTGTCTGGCCCTGTGTAAATACAAATCAGCCTGCAGACTGTAAAGTAAATACAAACAGAATTCCTTTACTCCTGCTCAGGAGGAAGAAGAGAAATGGAGAAGGGCTGAAGAGGTTTTTTCCCTGCTCTGGTTGAGAACCCTCTGGAGTTTGCAGTGTGTTATTAATACCTATTCCCACTAAACCCTGAGTCTGTGCTAACAAGAAAGACTTTCTCTTCCTTCAAAGAAAGATTACATGCCTGCTGCTGTCTCCTGCACTTCTTCCTGCTGCTCTGGGGGATCTCTGCTGGCATTTAAATCCTCTGTGCAGGGAACTGTGCTCCCTGTGCATCATTATTGCAGCGACAGCATCAGCTCTGGCCCTCCCTGCTCTGCTCTCATCTGCTGCCTCCTCTCCCTCTGGTTTTATAAACTGCAGGGACAGGAGGCTTTCATCTGCGTTTTGCAGCCTGGTGTAATGCTGATGAGGTCTGTGACTGAAGATTAGAGCTAGGCAAGTAACACATCTAAAATTCAAACCCCTAATTGTTCGTTCTCTTTGCATTTGCAGAAGAATTAAAACAAAAAAAGAACAAAAAACAGGGCAAAAAAATATTTTCTTGCGTGTGTTTTGTAAAACCTTAAGTAAATACCCTTACATGGCCCCAACCAAGCTGAACACTATTCTTTAAAAAAGAAAACAATCCTAAATTAAGAGTGGAATTTTACCTTCAACTTTGAATTTCTTGGCTTTTGCTGGTTTCTTATATACCCTTATTATTTCAGTAGTGTGTTGTTTTTGGTCTGACTAATATTTAGAAATGGTTCCATCCAAACTTTAGATGTCTACTGTTTGAGAATGATTCATTTCTCTTTGAAATGAGCAAAAAGGGACTTTTTCCTGCCCTTGTTCTCCCCCAGTAACCTGTGGGCTTGCCCCACAGCTGTGGAGCAGGGTACATTTCAAACTGGGAGCTGCAGCTTTGCAGGGATGTGGTTGAGGGAATCATTTTGCCAGGATGAACAGCCTGAAAGCAATTCTGAGCTCAAGGACTGAGCTATTCCAGTGGGGTTTGAATAAATATTGGACACAAGAAGCTAAAAAAAAAAAGAAAAGTGAAAAGAAAATTTCAAAATCTCTTTATGAGGTATTCCTAAATGCTTAAATATTTTGTTAAAGGTGCTGCATAGGTTTGCACAATGGTAGCTGTGCAATGGCAGCAGTGATTGAACTCCCAGACCCACTGGGTAGGCTGCCATCAACGTTAGGAAAACAGCTATCACTTCCCAGTTCCATTGTCCTGAACCAACAAGAAATAGCTAAACACCCTGCTCTTTGGCAGTAAATTATGGATAATCCTCTAATTTTGGATTATGAATGCCAGGGATCATGGAGCAGAGGATTTCTAGCGTGCCAGGAGGCATGGTGATATTTAATATCTTCATTAATGGCACAAAGGGAGCCAGGGCAGCCTCAGTGGATCTGCAATGACTCCAGGAGGTCAGAGAGGGGCTGTTCAACACCTGAGGGTGGGATCCATCCACAGGGACCTGGACAAGCTCGAGGAGTGGGACTTTGGAATCTCATGAGCTTTATTAACAAGACCAAGAGCTGGTGCTGTACCTGGGTCAGGGCAAACCCTGGTGTCAGTCCAGGCTGGGGGGTGAAAAGGGAGCAGATGTGGGGAGGACAGAAATGATCTAGATCCATTACAAAAGCCTCCATTAAAGAGATGCTCTTTGCTTCAGGTGATGCAGAAAAACAGAGTGGGACATGGGAAAAAAACAGAAGAGAAATAAATGCAATGAAATATGACCACTGCTGATGCAGAAATTTCCATGTTTTTCACTTCAAAAGGTCTATTTCTAAGTTTCTAAAAAAGAGAGAGGAACAAATTTTATTTTTTTTGTGCAATTTGTTTTGCAGTGATACATTTCCAAAATCTTTCAGCATGTCTGATATTAGGTTCTGAGCCACAATCTTCAAATGTCACATGGAAAAAGAATTTACTGCTGGTTAGGCATGGGATTTCCTCTGGCACAGCATAATATCAAGTCTTGTGATCTATTTACATTTAAAACCAGTAAAATTAATGAATGAACCAGCACAGAGGGGCCTTGTCTGTTTGCAGGGTTTCTGATTTTCTTATTTAATTTTTTATGGCTGCAAGTGTTCAATTTTAACTCGGATTTAGTTTTCAGCAATGCAAATTTTTTTCTTGATGCTAACAACAGCTGTTAGCAATATACCCACATCCAAGAACACGTTTAAATGTGACCAAACTCGGTGTAATTGCCACATCATCTGCTAAATTGGCATTACAAACAAGTCTCAGGGGAAGAAACACGACTCCCTCCGTATGTCATCACTTTTGGAATTTCCACAGTAAAGAATCAGCGCTCAAAGCTCTTCTTTCTGTGCTGACAACTCAGATAAGGGAGCTTGTAGCTGGGGCTTGCTATTTCCCAAGGACTTGGTAGAGCCTTGTTTTACTACCACAAGGGCCCTTTCACGTGGGACAAGCACTTGTGTCATGTTGCCTTGCAGAAACACCTCCCTATCTGCCTTTCATGCAGCTGAGCGTGCTCTACCATGAATTAAATAGTGGCAGATTGCAGAGGAGTAACAGTAGAGAACTCAGCTTTTTTATCACCTAATTAGTCCCAACATAAAAGTTCTGTATTTTGATGGTAGCTGTTAGAGCTCTCCTATCACTGTGGTTATTGCCCAGGCCACTCCAGACTGGAAATGCTAAACAGGGATAGTACTTTTAGTTTCTCTGGCTAACATAGCCCATCAAATTGCCTCTCGTTGCCACAGATGCTATTCCAAGTTATTATATTACAACTAAATGTGTTTGGAATGATGTGTGGCTATCAGCATTTTGCCATTAGAAGAGAGAAAGGAAGAGCAGTGGTAGACAGATATGGCTATCTGGACTGTAATGAGTCCCTGAGGGAAAATTAAGGGGTAATTGTAACAAGCTTCTGGATGGACCAAAAAAATATTAGTTGAATCTCATCTGTTCTCCAAGTTCCTTCTTTCTTTAAACTGTCAACACTTGCTGTTCATTTTGGCTCAAAACGCCTGTCTTCATCTCAGCTAAGCCCCATACAGCTCTTTACTTCCTTGCAAAGTTGTCAGACAGCTGAAGAGGCTAAAAGTGTCATTTTGTAGGTGGTATGAAATCCAGCTGAGGTGGATGCACTGGTGCCTTTGTCAGGGTATTTACACAGAGATGTGGGGGAAGTTTGCCCTGTAGTGATCTCCAGCCTGGGAGGATCTGCCAAAACCCAGAGCTTGGTGTCTCCACCTGACTGCTCCCACCAGAAATGGGCCCTTTATTTGAGGCAATGGATATTGAACTGGAAATAGGGGATTAAATCTATAATTTCATCATGGACCACTTTATTTCTTATTTTTCTTCAGGAAGATTGAAGTTCTTAATTTTCATGGCTATATAAATAACTCTGCCTCCAGACCCAAATTTTTTCCAGTTCAAAGAGTCAGTGAAATAAAGATCTCTCCCTTAGATGGAATAAAGGTGTTTTCCTGTCCTGGCTGTGTTCTGCTCCTAGGTGCCTGCTAGGACACCTAAGCCCAAGTTTCTAGATCTGACTTGGAAAATGGGAAATTGAGACAACCAAATAAATGTCAGGTAGTTTTTCCCTGTGGTTTGGTGTCCTTGTGTTAGTCTCAGCACTCAAGACACAGAGAGACAAGATAGCATTGTGAACATCAGAATATTGGATATTGAAATGCAAATCCAAACCAGTTAAAAGGTATTCCCTGAGATGATGGCAGGAGATGTATAGTGGGGAACACTGTGATGAAATTCAGAATAGATATGACATAAACCAAATTCTTGGTGTGCTCACAGATAGTTTGGAGGATCTATTATAAAGCTGTGGTCCTGACTAAGCTTCTTGACTAATTAGCCACATTTTTTGTACCCTGGCAATAATATTGGGAGTGTGAGTGACCCACCTACTGTGGTGCCTGTCCAAGGAGGGCATCAGCTCTGTGATTATTGGAGTTCACAGCTGATGTTATGTGACACAGAAGAAATGGATTCTCAGGGAATTATTGGATCCTGCACCATTTTTCCTGGAGCAGCTCAGACCTGCTGAACCCTGCTGAGCAAACCCACCTGTGGGATAGGATGGAAAATCCTGCAAACTCCTCAGAATTCCAAGCCAGCTCAGAAAGAAGCCAAGGCACTGTCAATATTTATATTTAGACCTAGAGATGAATATTTTAATTTTGCTTTATTTCTCTTTGAGGGTAGAGCAGACTAGAATAATCAAAAACCTGTTGAGCTTAGAACAAAACCAGCACATTTCTCTGCATTTCCTTTTCCTTCCCTCACAGTTTCCTCCACTGACTTTGGTTCAGCTCTCACTGGACCAACAAGCTCTGAGAACTCCTATAAAACTCTAAAGTGAAAAAGAGTGTGCCTGCCAGGTGGGATTTTTTTTCCCCAAGTGCTCACAGCTCTAATTTTCACCACATGTGAACAAGTGTTCGCAGTTTTAAAGATGTGTTGAGTAATTGCACATGCGAGACATCTTCCCTTTAATGCTCCCAGTGTGTTCAAAGCTTTTTTTTTTTGTGAGAACACCCCTGTTAACAACGGAGTTGTGGCCTTTAGCTTATACTTAAGTAGGTACTGCTTTGTGTTGAAATATAATTGGTAGCACTTGCCTACTCTTATTCCCTCAGTTTAGCTAATGAAAGACACTTCCATAATCTACTTCTTTTAGGATGAGGGTTTGAGCCTGGAAAATCTCAGCTGGAAGGAGCTGGAGAGGCACCTGCAACTTCCATTGCCGTGGTTAGCATTTCTTTTTGGAGCAAACAGGAAAGAAAGGTGTTTGCTGCCTCCTCTTTTGGGTGAGGATGTAAAGCAATGTGCTGCTTTTGCACACCAATAAAAGGAATGATCCCCAATGGAAAAGGGAGTTGTGATCTGTCAGACTGATAACATAAACTGATAAAATATGTGTAGGTACCTGACCACCTTCCCTGTGACACCACAGAAGGGACACAGCGGATCTTCAGGGGTGACTGAACAGTTTTCAAGACAGCTGAGGAAGGAGAGATTTATCATCAGCCCTGGTTACCCTCTGCCCTTGCACCCAGCCAGGAGAGGGTTGACTTAAGCAACAAAATTCAGCTCATAACCATCCAAAAATCCTGTCCTTTGGGGAATATCTCATTGCCTGGCCAAATGTCCTGTAGGACTGAGTCTGGACACCACTGCCATGAGATAAACCAAAGGGGAATGGGTCTGAAGGGCTGACAGAGCTGTGGGACAAAATGAAATAGGAATGGTAGAAAATGAGACTTGAATCAGGTGAGAGAACAAATGCAATTTCTGTGAGATAGGACTCAAACAACAACTGTGTTTTCTTGGTTTCTCTAAAACACTCTTCTCCTGGCCAGTAAATCTGTGAGAAAGTGGTAATGAAATGTTAATTACCTCCAAAATTATCTGTCTCCAGTTATTGCTAGAAATGGCATTGAAAACAGCAAATTGTTGAACCTCATGATGAGAAAAAGATGACTTTTTTCTTTTGCTCTGTTGTTCTGAAAATGTATAGCATGGGGGATTTTTTTTAAGCAGCACATGGTAAAAAGCCTCATAAATGTTTCTAAATTTCAGAAACTCTAATTAAAAGTCATTTACTCCTGGCTATTTCTGAAAAGGGGCTGACCATAGCCTGTCTGAGGGGAGCACTGAGTCACCCACCTGTCCTGACTGTGTTTGGAGGAGCACAGACGTGTCTACAGCAGAGGCATGGGTTTCAAATCCAAGCAAATGAGCTGCAAGCACCACTTACATTTATGTTTTTGTAGTGATCAAAGGTTTTGGCCAAGTCCAACACTCTGCTGGTGTAGAGGGAACAATCCTTGTCCCATGAAACACGGCTGGCCTGAATCAGAGACAAAAGAGAAGCTGCAGGTCTGAGGCTGAACCTCAGAACATCAGAATCAGTTTGGTTGGAAAGGAGCTCTAAGATCATCACATCCAACCTTAAACCCAGCACTACCAAGCACTGAACCAGGCCCATTGTTGGAGTCTGAGGTACAGAGTGTGTGCCCTTGTTTCTAATATTTAGTTCTGAGATTCAAAGAAACACTGGATTTCATATAATATGAAATTCATGAGCATGTTTTCATGGTGATACATGAGAACAAATGTTAGATAGAAAAGGTGTAAGTGTGTAGATTAGAAAGTTTCTTAAATCACTGGGTGAAAAAGTAGTTTAGAGAACAGGAGACAAGATGGAGGATTTAGGGTGTTGTCTCTTGTCCTTCTTCTTTCTTCTTCATGTTCTTCTCCTAGAGGTTTTTGGGTAGTAGTAAGTGATGGGATAAAAGATGTCACAGTGCAGCACACAGGTGTTGGGTCATTGGGTCACTAATAAAAATAACTTAGTTGGCACCTGTTAATTGGGTAAATGGACATATAAAAGACCTTGAAGAAGATCTTTGTTAGCCATTTTACCCCTTTTCTATCATAGTGCACATAGCTCCTTGTACCTTGTAATGCTGATAAGAAAAGATAAACAACTGAGACCGAACGAGAGAAAACTGCCTCCCTCTCATCAATCTTCAGTTCAAAGGGAAAAAGAACCCAAATCCAAAAGTCCTTAATGAAACAGCCCACAAGATCCACAACTTCATGTCTTAAACCCCTCCAGGGATGGTGACTCCAGCACTTTGCTGTTCCAGCCCTTGGGGCAGCCCTCACCACCGAACCTCCGCGAGGGTCGCAGGCGGGAGCGTGTGAGAGCGCTTTCCCTGTGAGCCAGCACAGCTGCTCCACGGGCTGTGAAAGGAAACACTCCTCCTTTCCAGCTCCAGGAGTCTCTCTCTGCTTCAGCCTGGGCAGATAAACTCTCTGGAGATGTGCTTACGCTTTCGACGTCATTCAAGGCAGGAAAAACAAGCGAGCGCTTTTAGATTATCAACACCTCCAGAAAGAAATGTGTTCATTAGAGTTATGACAGCCCCAGTGATTCATTAGTGGGAAAGAGGTTATTATGTATTTGTAGACAAAAACCAGAGCTGATCTGAACAGACTGAGTTGCCTCAGTAGTAGCTTATTACCAAAGAATTAAAGGTTGCAGTGGGATCTGCATTTAAAATTGGAGGAAACTTCTCGGCCAGCAAGGCTTTGGTGCTATTATTGTTTTTAACTGGAATTGCTCTTTTCCCTTGTTGGTATTTGCTCGGTGATGTATGCGTGGAGAGCAACTGTAACACTTCTGCAGAACAGTATAAACTTGTCATATTAAATTTCACTTGGAAATTAAAAGGTTTCTAATCAGCAGAGCGGTGAAGCTCTGGAACAGCTTTCCAGGAAAAATGAAGGCCAATAAATTTAATCATAATGAAGCCTGAACAGTTTATAAAAGGGATTATGTGACATAGTCCTTAGAATATTAGGGGACTGAAACTGAAGATCTCTGCCTCTCACTTTCCAAACTCTGTTCCTATTTTTGGATGTTTCTCTCACAACACATTTTTGCAGATAATTCTGTGGTCACTGCTGCATGAAGAAAACCAGTCAATCCCAGGGTACCCTTTCATGTTGCCCCCTGTTTACAGCTGCTAAACTTCAGCTTAAAAATATCTGCTTTGTCAAATTATTTTAGTGTTACCTCTTCATGCAGGCAGTGGAGGTGGTTGTTACGGGACTGAAGGGAATCTAACATAACACAGGGATAGCTGTAGCAGGTGAGAGGCCCAGTTAACCCAGCACTTTGTCTCCAAGGGTGGCTGAGAGAAAAGACTTAATGAGCAGAGAGAGATTGTGGTAGTGCTTTTAAGAAGTCCTCTTCTAACTTCCAACAATTTAATGCCCTCACAGAGATCAGATCTAGCTCCCCTGGGCTTCCTAAACTCTGATTTTTCTTCTCTGAATTAAAGCAGCTGCTTTTCTAACACTTGAAGATTTTTGACACTGGTGCAAAGGCTTCCACAGCAGATCTGCACTGCATGGAGAAGCTTTTCCTTCTGATGCCTGCTTGTCTAATTTCATGAACCTCAAGTGTACTCTGTCATTCTGCCCTTCATCCAGCCCTTCTCCATGCTGAGCCATCCTGATCTGCCAGTGCAGAATCCAGCATTACCTTGATTATGCCTCCCACATGTATACAGAC
>NC_031775.1:29478241-29514602 GCF_001522545.3 Parus major | reverse complement strand
TAAATCTACAGATGGCATTCAAGATTCATGCATAACACAGATGAATAAAATGACATAAAGATATTATTGCTTTATTTTGTTCTCTATTTTTTCCTAACATCCCAAAATTCAGTTTTCTTTTTTTATTAGCTGCTGAGTACTGAGATATTTTCATGGAACTTTATATTCTGATCCCCAAATCTCATTCTCTTCAAGCCCAATTTCCAACGTGCCTTACCATTAACTGGAGCTGCTTTTGAGAATGGAAATAATTTTCTTTCCTCCATTAAGAATCAGTCCTAACTCAGACTCTAGTTCCCTAGCTGGGGTTGGCCATTTTGGCTTCCAGTTTATTTCTGTGCCTGTTTTCCATTAAAAAATAAGATACAATCTGTATCTGCCTGCAATTTCTGGTTGCCTCAGTGCAGCACAGCTGCAGGAAGGTTACAGATTTTGTTACTTGTTGGAGCTGCAGCTCATCCTTCCAGCTGTGGAGATTATCTTCCTAACAGCATGTGAAACTTGGGATGTTATCAGGACTCTTTGTTTAGAGACCAGCTCCAAAATTAACTATTCACTTCAGAAAAATATTTTAAAAGTTCTTCCCGCCAGCCCCCCCCAAAAAACCCCAAAACAAACAAACAAAACAAACAAAAAAACCCAAAAAAAGGGGTTAAAGAATTCACAGCCTTTGTAAAGGGAATTAAAGATTAAGTCATATTTGGGGTCTTTTCTTAGGTGCTGTGATCCTCACAGAAACAATGGATTTCAGAGTTTTCTCTCTGTATTATTTAGGTTATAGAGTGCATTTATAAGCAAATGCAAGAGTTTCCCATCAGCAGTGGAGTGTGTGGGAAATATCAGCAGTAGTCCAGAGTGTCAGTACATTTCCTTCTTCTCAGCTTTATTTAGTCTTGCCATTAATTGCCATTCATTTTTGGCTGCTAATGTTAGT
The DNA here is from genome assembly GCF_001522545.3 of Parus major. Lineage (NCBI taxonomy): Eukaryota > Metazoa > Chordata > Aves > Passeriformes > Paridae > Parus > Parus major. The sequence goes on along the minus strand of NC_031775.1, from coordinate 29,513,668 downwards.
TTTTTGCTGATTTTTTCCCCTCTAATCTGCTAATTCCCTAAGAGATTGTTTTGTGTAGTCAGATCAGTGGTTTACATACTTTATCTAGAAACTCATGATGCTCTTTTCTTATCCTAAAAAGCTAGTGAAGCAAAATGGGAACACTGGAACAGGCACTTCCCAAAAAAAACAGGCTCCACTGATATTCTGCCTTGCTGGTGGGTAAATCAAAATGAGCTGGCAAACTGCAAGTCTTGAGATTTTATTCTTATTTATTGTACAACCCTACCAAGTTCATACAACCCATCCACAGGAGGAGCTAATTAATAGGGTGTCATAAGGTCTCAGCAGTGCTTTTTATAGCTCCTTTAACTCACGTGGGAAATTGTTGTTCCAGGCAGTTTTGGCTGCTGGCTGACATTTCTGTGTGCAGGACCATGGTGACATTTTTTGCAGGGATTTTCCAGTTATGGCTATTGGAGGTTAAGTGTTCCTGGATGAATACAGTGTAATGTTATTAATCACAAAGGACAGGGTAAAGAAAGGTAGCTTTTTTTGTCAGCACTCTGTAAAACACGATCCTGCACGCTGTCTGTGGAGAATTTGTAAGGTTTTTTAGAAGAAGAAAACCGAATGCCATGAATCACGTGGGAGTTTGTTGCAACACCCAGCTAATATTTCAGTTTATCTGATAGTTCCTCATTAAGTTTATCTTTCAGATAAACTCCATCACCTGTGGATATTCAGTCTTTCCCCTCTCTGTTTAAAATGACATGCAGAATACCAAACACCGCCAAAAGCATTTTTCCTTGAGCAAAATGCTCAGCTCCAAATGGATCAAAGAAAATTTCTGTGCATGAAAGCAGGTGTCAGCAAACAGTTTTACCAGTGATATTGAGTTAAAAACAAAAAAAACAAGCAAAAACAACCCCAAAACAATAAGACTACACTTACTCTTATAAATAAACTGCACATCCTGTGGGAAGTAAACCACCCAAATCAGTATTTGAGAGATACTTTCGAAAAATTCCTTTTGGAAAGCCAAAATTTTGACTGAGCTTCTAGGAACTTGACTTTTTTTGTGCTGCAGGGACAAACAGCTCTTTGTTTGGTGCATGCTGAGGGAGAGATACACAGATGCTCCTTCCTGGAGGATTTTCTATCTGTCAAGCTTGTTATTTAGCAGCAGTAATTAATGATAACATTCTGCACTTCTGCAATCACTTGAATTAAAGAGCAGCAAATGAGCACAAAGAGAATCTTCTAGAAACTGTGGGTGAAGCTGCAAGGGGCAGGTTTTCCCCAGCCAGGACAGGCAGGACTAAGTCCACTGCCCTCAGCAGAGATGATGTGAAATCCTCTTAAATCATCCCAGACCCAAACCTGAGGAAAAGCAGTGCCAGGAATGTGGCCTTAGTGATGGAATTACTGACAGAGCTGATAAAAATAAAAAGGAAACACAGCTTTATCTTGAAGTCAATTTCTCATCTTTATTATGGGATAAAGATCCAGAAGGAGGAGGAGGAGGAAGGTTTTGCAGTTCAATAGCATTTCTAGCAGCTTGGGATATGGGCACGCTCCTCAGTCCTGAAGGTTAATGTAAAGGTAGATCTCCAATGAAAATGAGAAATTAGCCTGTAAAATGCTTGGGACAGAACTGATTGTGTGTTCCTTGGCTGTATCACGACAATTTGTTTTGTTTGAGGCACTCCTGCATCACCCCATGAGAATAAATAACAGGAACAACCAAGAACACTGAGTGCTTTGCTTGTGATATTTACTGCTGGGGGGGGAAAAAAAACCCAAATAATTCTAGAAAGGCCCTGAACTCACAGGGAGCTTGTAAGAAACCACTGCAAGTGCAGCACAGGGCTACAGCTCCTCTCTGCCTTCAGCTGTGACCCTTCTCACAGCCATTTCCCTCTCCTTTAGGGTTCGGTTTTCCAAGAGCATTCATGTGCCCAGCTACCCTTTATTACAGGGAGATTTTAGGGAAGGGACTGTTAGTGTTGGAATGTGGGTATTTAGTGTGTGTAACTGTATTTTGGCAAGCCCTTTGCTATATTTATACCAGAATTATTCCCAGAGCTCCTTGATCTGTACCCTCAGTTTTCCTTGTGAGAACAGTAGAGCTGGAAAGGCTGTGAGAAGCTCAGGTTTTCTTTTTTATTGCCTCAATTCCTACACAGTTCAGTTGTGGAAAAGATAGGGGAGTCCTTGGTGTGGCTTTGGTTTTAATATTCCTTTTGGTTATGGAGTGACCCACATTTTACAAGTCCATGGTTTTTCAGTTTTCATTTCTTTATCTTCAAAGCCTGGTTCATGTTGATGTTACCTGTGTAAAAAATTGAAATAGCGGATGTGCACTGAAAATCTTACCAAGACTTCTCACTATAGCAGCTTTGATTAAAATGAAAATAAATATACAGGCGAAAAAATGTGACCTAAGATTTTGCATTATTCAAAGGAATCCTTTTATTTTTTTCAAATGAGGCTTTAATAGGATTATATATGTATGTTTTATTATATTGAAACTGGCATACCATTCAAATCTAAAACCCCTTTTCATAGTTTGTATTTAATGATTCCTACTTCTTTGAAGCTTAACATATTTTCACCATATGGCAAGCATTTAATTTTTCCTATTTTTCTAGTGGAGACTAAATTAAAATTGTTATTTGGTTGAGCAAATCCCTTCAACCTGTATGTGCTGTAGGTCAAAGATTCTGTAGGTTTATTTCTCACTGCCATCCCACACTTTTCTCAACATCTTGTTCCAAAACCTGATGAAGTCAACCAAGATATTTCCACTTACACCAAAATCCCATGCTAAAATTAGGAAGCACTATTTCTTTTTTTGCACTGAGTTGCCCTGAATTGAGTAATTGAGTGATTTTGTGCAACAAATAACCCTGTCATGAATGCAACATAAACTCTGATGTTTGTAGATTCCACATTCATGCCTGAAAAAAAATAAAAATTAAAAAAAAAATAAATAAAAGGGCTCCAGGAAAGGAACTGTGCAGGAGGGAGAGAGGAGCTTTGGATTCCATCTCTGGACAAATATTTGTGTAAGAAAATTTAACCAGTTCCCTAAAAATCATGTTTTGTGGCCCAGCATCATAGAATCACAGAATGGCCTGAGGTGGAAGGGATTAAAGAACCTTCCCCTGTCCCAGGCTGCCCCAAACCCCATCCAACCCAGCCTTGGGCACTGCCAGGGACCCAGGGGCAGCCCCAGCTGCTCTGGGCACCTCTGCCAGGGCCTCCTCACCCTGCCAAGGACGAATTCCTTCCCAATATCTAATTTAAACCTGTTAGTGTGAAGCCATTTTAAAGAAATACATTTTTTTCAGATTTTTCTTGCAATTATAACTATTTCTGTTGTTACAGTATGAAAACCTCCATTGCAGTGAAATTGAGTTTCCATTTAATGCTGTGGGAGTTTCAGCACAGACTGGGCAGCGTTTCTTGAGGTTCCACCTTCCTGACTCCAGAGTGCAGCTGTGAATCCATCTGTTGCCTTGTTTTGTTTTGATTTGTTTCCCATTTTGAGTTGCTTGGTTTGGCTGTCAGGCAGAGGGGGAACTCGGGGTAGGAAGTTGTAGCTGGATCTGTCATCTCACCTGAAGCACTTCTGGAGATTTCTATAAACTGTATATTCTTTGGCTCCTCTACAAAAATGTGAGAATATTCAGATAGAGCTGGAACTGATGCTGCATCCGCTTCTCGGAGAAAAAAGATTTAATGTAAAGATAAATCAAGAGTACAAAAGACCTTTCTTCACTTTCATTTATTTGTTGCATATTCAGTTTCCTTTTTATCACTCTTTGAGCAAAAAATACTCGACAAACAACCAGATCTCTGTAGGAATGAACCCTTCCATTTCAGTTGTGTTATCTGTGCAGAATTCCAACCATTTGCTTGGAGAACTAATCAGTGTTAAAGTGTAAAATGATACAATTGCTCCTCTTTTTAAAAATCATAAACATCCAAGCAAACCAAAAACCCAAATGCAGTTTGTTTTTCTCCCAGCAAATCACATACTTTCAATTGATATAGTTTAATTTCCATGGTTCTTTCTTTAAAAAAAGGTTTATTTTCTCTTTCCCTCTGTCTAATATGATAAGTTATTTCTCATTAAAATGTAATTTTCATTCTTCCTTGAGCTATTAGATGTCACTGAACAAAGGAATCCTCATCTATGTCATTCTACTTCCAGTCTTTCATTTTCCTATCAAAATCCTAAGGCTACGGTGGTAAGAGCATGAATTTTAGTCTTGAAAGACACAAATTGTCTTTAATTCTATTCATGTTAATCGTATTTTATGGCACTCTGGACCTTGTGGGACGAAGCTCCTTGCTGTACTTAATACTGTAGTTAAATAATGATATTTCTGCTCACTCTATTTCCCTCCTACACACATTTCACCACCTGATCTCTGCTGGTGCTGCCTGCAGAGTCCTGTGCTCATGGGCTGTGTGTATTTCCCTCTGAAAACATTATTTTCCTTTTCCAGGTGCAGTTGGCTGGGTGCCTGTGTACAGTACATCCAGTTTGTTTTTCCAGCAGCCACCACTGCAGTGGGAGCTGAGGTGGAGGAGTGGAACCTCCCCAAGCCTAATTCCCAAATCCAGGAAGGGTGAGCACATAAGCCTGGGCAGTATTTATAGGAGTTTCAGCTGGAAACACCAGTGCCAAACGCTGACTATTTTGTTTTCATGTTTTACCTTTGTGTTGCTCAGTCAAAACAAGTTAATTTTAAATGGAATGTTTTCATTCTAAGGAAAAAAAAAAAAAAAATAAAAAGCAAAACAGAGCAGCTCTTTGTGAGGTGTTATTTTTAGTTTTACCACTCTGAAACAGCTGATGGAGGAGAGTTCTGATTTCTGCTGTCTATAAAACCTTTAGGTTTCGACCTTGAAATCTTATTTATTATTGCATCAACTTTTGTATTACTTTTTAAACCTCTTTGGTGGAGGATTTACTCCTGGATGAGCACTCACAGTCACCCACCCCATGACACAGCACAAGCCAGTGCAGACAGATCCACATTTCTTGAAGCATAAAATCCCTCACAACAGCATGGAAAAGGCTCCTGTGGGACAGACCCCTCAGATTTTGTCCCACTGGGTTTTGTCTTTTCTCTCTGTTTTTTGGGGCTTTTCTGTCCTCATTGCCTTATTGTTTTTCTTACCTTATGCAGCATGGAAAGATGATTTGGCCTCGCCTTCAAGTGTTCCCCAGGCTGAACAGCACCTTGTGAAGGGAATAACATCCTTTTAAATTTATTCCCTCAACTTCACATCAACTGTTTCTGCTTTTCCTGCTCCCCCCAGGAAGTGTGTGTTAGGGGAGAGGGAACAGAAACTGCTCCTGAATTGCTGGCCCAAAGAAATGCCATTCTGCATATGTGGTCAGCATCAAAAATTACATTTATTTTATACTTGTTCTGTCAGGATGTGGCTAGACTGGTTAATTTAGTACAGAGGTGTTTGAGGGAACTAATTTTTTACCAACCTGTACATTAAAAATAAATTATCCATGCAACTTTTCTTTGAGTCATTGGTACTCTTATTTGTAAGAATGTACAGGTATTTTTATAAATCAGAAAATGTCCCATGACACAGAAGGTAGTAACAAAAAAATAAAAATATATGATAAAAATATTATAAATATAAATATACAATATAAATATTATAAATATATTATATATTATATAATATAATATATAATAATAGAATATAATAATATATAAATATAATACATATAAATAAAAAATAATAAAAAAATAAAGCAAAAACATAACGTTCTGCTTATGTTGTCTCTTTTTCAGGTTTGCCAGCCTGAGTATATTCTAAGGTGATGAATACTGTGGGTGAGCTCTGTTATAGCAAGACTTTGTGTAAATTCAATGTCTTTCAATGAGTCAGCTCCAGATTCTTTTGGTTTTGCTTTAGAATGATGTGAAACTCACAGTCTGGTTTGATTTCAATATGAACACAGGTGAGACTTGTCAATTCTGGCTCAATTTTGCCTTGAAAGCTGATGGTGCTTGGGTTTTTTTGTTCTTTTTTCCTAAGCCAAGTAATCAAATAGTAGGAATATATAAAATATTTGTTTACCTGTCAATATTAAATCCTGTGTTCTGGCCTTTACAAACTGAACTGTGGGTTTGTGGTTTGGTGCATTTGCAAATGAGGCCACGCTAAGAAAAATTGAGCAAACACAAGCTGAGATTTTTGCCATTGCTAGGAAGTCATCAGATCCCTCTTCTCATCTACACGACGAAAGAACATGAGCTGGTAAAACAAAATCTCTGAAAAGTTTTGTGTTTTCCTGCTTGAATAAAACCGAGGGGATATGAACTTGTATTTTCATATATATAAGTTAAAGTAGTCATTTAAATGTATGGTTACACAAAAATAATCCTGCAGTAAGTCAAATTCTCAATTCATGCCTTCAGACAGCCAACATGAACTCAGAAAAGAGGGAAAGGGGTGAATAAAAAGGGGAAAATTAAGTGGAAGGTCTTGAAGGGAAAGGAAATAACTGTGAGGAATTAAAGGTAGAGAAAAAGTTTGATAAATAGGAATAAGGTTCTGAGATAAAGAACTCCCTCCTGTCCACATGCAGGATATGTGGCTGAACCCCAAGACTCTGATAGCCAAATAAAAGTGCTGGATGCACAGAAATCCCTGCATCTTCCCATGGCAGAGAGCTTAGTTTGGGTCTGTCATTACTGCCTGTGAAGCAAACATGACTATAAAAAGGGAAAAGTTCATTTTATTCTGCTTCAATTCTTTCATTTCATTTCATTTCAATTCTCTTATTTCCAACCAAAGTAGTTTTATTCTTTAAACATTTCTTCCCATGCCAGTGGCCTTGCTTCCAACCTTTTGACTTTGGCAAGAAGCAGCCTAAGTCAATAAAAAAGAACTCCAAGTGTCGTGCACAATAAAGCCTTGGGTACAGTGTTCCAAATGACTGTAAAGAAAAATTTACTGAAAAGCAGGCAAAGAACTCATATCTAGAAATCAAATCTCTGCTTGTAAAAGTCAGAGGTTAAATTCTTTTATTAAAAAAGCACTTACATGTATCTTTCAGGCATGCCCTATCCTTGCTTAAATATTTGAGGGCAGGGAAATCACCGGCATAGGCAAGAACATTTCCATAGATGTATGTTAGAAATCTACAGCACAAAATTAAATTACTTCCCTCTTCTAAATGACATTTCTACTTTTCACCTATCAAGTACTATGGGCTCTAATACAACTTCTGAAAGGCAAAAGGAAAAGTAAAATAACAGGAACAAAAGACACATCCCAGTGTGTATTTATTTTACTTTGTAATTCATGTCAGTCCAATTGTGCTGCAGGCTATTTAGTTTATGAAATGCTGAAGTTTGAAAACTACACCCAGAATTATTTTTGGATTGTATTCTGAAGATATATAACCCAGGAATGATTGATTTGCGTGTTTTGAGGTTTTGTAGTTTGCTCAGTTTGTGCTTAAATTCTAATGCAGGAAGGCTTTAAAAATCATGTGCATAACAAAGGGGGAGGAACATCTTTATCCAACTGCCATTTTCTGATGTGAAGACTAAATTTTAAAAGTAGGCATTGACTTTTAGATGGTCAAAATAGAAGTCCCTCTCTTGACTTCCACAAGTGGAGGGGAAGGATTTGGAACTGCTTTCCTAGTTGTCCAAAGCAGATCCATAAAATGGCTGCTTCTCTCAGGCTTTCACAATCCCATTAATTTTATTGTGTGAGGTACTGGTCTTCTGAGAGATGGAGTTCATTACTTCGTATTTTGTGCCCCCCTTAATGGATATGCTTAATTATACAGCTTCTGGTCTAAATGATGTTTTAGGATGTTCACGTATGGTTTCCCTTTGCTGGGATTTGGGAACAAACTTCCACCACCTCTCTCAGAAATGCATTTTGGCCATGTTGCAGAGCTGGGAACTTGCTGAATGCCTGACCACAGGAGCCTTTTTCTGCTGTGCCCCAGTGCAAGGAAAATTCAATTTTCAGTTGTGCCCTGCCAGGGCTCATTCTGTGGATTGTCAATGGCACTCGTGGTCCTGACTCCCTTTGGAGATTTTCACCATGGAAAATATTTCCCCAGAGCTGTCCAAGTACAGGGATCACTTACCTTTTATCTCCTGCTCATCCTGTGGAATAAATATCAAGATCACCCACTCCTGGGTGGCAGGCTGGAGGATTTTGGTTTGTTTCCCTCTCCAGAACCCCGATGTTGTCACAGCTGAGTCTCCGCAGTCTGGGGGAATTGGTCCCATCTGGAGGGACTGAAAGCTCTGCACCCCCTGCTCTTGCTGTCAGTGGGGAACAGGAGAGAGATCTCCCAGGGCTTTTGGCTCCCAGTCCCAAGCAGAAGTGGGAAAAGGAGGTTTTTTGAAGAGCCATAGCCTGCGTGCAAGGAGGGAAAGCGCTGCAGAGGCTGCTGCAGGAGCCCTGGGCCTGCAGTGTGCCATGCTCGCCTGCAGCCCATGGCAAGAAGCAGCTCTGGAGGCTCCACCAGAGCTCCCATTCCATGCAAAGTCCTGTGAAAAAGCCCCTCACCCTTCAGTGGAGCCCTGGTTCCATGTCCCTTGGGCCTGTGTGACAATGGGAGCAGGGAACACACCTGGCTGGGAGTCAGGCTGGGACTGGCCTGGTTGTCACCAGCCCTGCCAGCCACACAAACTGACCCTGAGCTCATTTTCAGGGTGTAAAACCAGATCCCTGCCTCGTTGCTTTGGGCAATTCACTGTCTGTGCCACCTGTCACACAAGGGCACACTCTTGTGACACCCAGCCCCGCTGCTTCAGGGAGCAGAGGCTTGCCCAAGCATTTTGTGAAATACAAAGGCAAACAATTCCACAATCAGCGCTCCTCAAAAATGTAGACTGGCTTTTATGTTCCTTTCCCAGTCAAACCTCCTCAAAACCTCAAAGGATTCTTCTTTCATAGACAAGAAGAGAAATATCACACAGAAGGGGACAAAGAAAATCATAAGAAAGCACCAGCTCTGGTCATTAATTTATTTCCATAATGAACGTGCCCCAGATTTTGGGCTCACTTTTTCCAGTTGTGGTTTAAAATTCTGAAAATTTGTTGCTTCCCCTCTGAAAAAATGTAGATTATCTGACATGGAAACTTAAGACCTAATTCATACTCCCATACACCCATCATTTTTTTGCTGTAAAATAAAGTCTATGAAACCCCCTGTGTGGTGAGGGGAAATGGAAATATACAGAGGGGGATCTGACCCAAGAGAAAATGCTTTCCTTTCTCAACTACCAAAATGCATCCTTTAAATCCATGCTCTCAGTCTATTCCATCCAGATGGTTCCTGCTGCTCTTATCAATGGCAAAATATTCTATTTATCCTTCCAATATTTTTCTTTTAAACTGCTCTGGAAGGTAAGTGCGTGAAACTGATCTTCATAAAAAATTGCATCTTTGAAATCAGAGCTTCAATTTCACCATAATACTGATATAAAAAATTGCCACTGAAGAGCTTCTTTTTTGACACATTAAAAACAAAACTATAGTTGAGAAACATTACTGAACCTCAGCCAGAGACAGAAAAAATATGGCATCCAGCTCTGTTTGCATCTCACTGATTTTATACTGATCTAGCCAGTGGCAGAATGATGGATTTAATTTGTTTTTGACTCATGCTGTTTTAACTCCAGGAATAACAAAACAAAAAAGCTTCTATGTTTTAGACAGGTTGGCTTCGTTACACCATCAGCACCATTCCCCTTATGGCCAAAGAAGTGTCAGTATTAAAGATAATTACAAGTGTAAAAGAAACTCCATAACCTAAATTAGTGGATGCACTATGTTATCTACAGAAAGAAGAACTGGGTGTGTTATGTACTGTGCTCAAGGCTAACTAAATTCCTTAGCTTTAGATACTTTGGCATTAATTACCTGTAATTATTTTTGTCCTTTCATTGTGATTTATGTTGGTCTGAATCATCACTAAAAACCTAATTAAATCAGCTATTTCCTTTTCTTTTAGTCCTGTTCGATGATGAGTTTGTTCTCATTTTGTTCATATTTGGACATCAATCTTTTCAGTGTTTGTGAAAATCTCTGGAGAAGAGGGATTCACGTGAAACACAGGGAGGAGAATGAATGCACCTCACTGGGAGATTTTATACACTCAGGTGCCAAGATTTTCCAAAGAATTTATAGTATTTACAAAAAATGATGGCTGTTGTCAGTCCAGGGTTATCTGTCACGGTTCACAACAAAAGATTCTCTCTTCCTTTCTGTGACTTTTCCCCCCATGTCTTTATGTATACATATAAAAACACATTCTAGATTCATTCCTGTGCTTCACTTCCAAAAAGAAGTCTTGCTCTCTGTCAGTTCCTGCTGTAGCTCTGTCTTCAAAGCTCCAGAGTATTTATTCACGTCCTCTGCCAGTGAATATGTAGAAACTCCATCAAAACCAAAGGAGTCACACCTGTGTAAAACTGGTCCCAGCACTTCACCTATTGCGTGTTTAGAACTCAAATGTACACACTTGCAGAATCCCTAGGAAGAGAAATATTTGCTTTAAAAGGATGCAAAAGAGGTCATGGCAATGTCTGTGAGATCCTAGGCCTGTGTTTTTCACTGCTCTTTTTTAACTCCTCTTAAATAATCCATGAAAATCAGGATGTAACAAGAACTCTTCTAGCCACAAACACGGAAAAAGACTTTGCAAAACAAGAGCCAACAGTGATATTTGGAATTCACAACTTAGTCTTATTAAAAAGGACAGGAGGGGCACAGGTAGACAGAAAATGGTAATGCCTTCAGGTGGGAGTGTGGGAATTGTCTCCTGAATTAGAGTCTTCCTCATAATCATGAAATGCTTTAGTAATTTTTAAGGCACTCTCCTCAAACTTGCTAATTTGCACTTAAATTGTGGCACCCCCAGCAGCAGAACCGTGTGGTGTCTGCTGATTACAGATCCTTACAGCTCTGGTGCCTTCCTGTGCCTCATTCCCACATAAAAGCCATGTGCTTTTCCACCCTTGTTCTCTGCATATGCAAACTCTGCTTTCCTTCCAATCAACCCCTCAACAAATGCCATTTAATCCTAAATCCTGCCCAAAGGAAGGAAGGGATGTGCTCTGCAGAGCTGTGTACAGGCAGGGCTGAAGACAAGGGGTGCAGCATCACATGGAATCCAGCAGGAATATGCAGGGAATAGATATATGTGCTTTTCATCCACACAGTGGACAAAAGTGGGTTATTTAAGAGAAAAACAAAACAAAACCCACAAAGAAGTTATGTGGAAGAAAGCAGGTAATCTCCAACTTAAAAACATTTGCAGTTCTGGTAGATGTCTTACATGTGTAGGTGGGGGAGCATAAAACATTTACTGGGTTTTCTGATAATTTCCCCTGCTAATAGCTAAGAAAAAAACAAAGTGAATTTTAGCATCTCATGCTGCATCTTTTAAAAGCTCTTCAGAGATGTATTTCTTAACAGTACAGAAACACTTAGTTCTCTTAATTGCTTGAAATTGTTTGTGGAAGTAATTGGTGAGTGAATTGTTTTAGCTGGAAATCAATGTCATGCAGCCAAACCAACAGATTGTAGGGGCAAATAACAAAATTCATTACAAACAAGCAGGAATAAGAGGCTTTATGCTGCTCATGTATTTTTCACTAAAAGAAGAAACTACCTGATCATGCACAGGAAGGGAGTGTGGGTTTGCAGAGGATGAGAGGAAAATGTCTATTCTAGCACCAACCCTCCATCTCTTCTTGAACTTGGTCCAAATTTAAACACCTGTTTAATTTGTGTGTTTCATGCTACAAAGGGGTGGAGTGAGCAGTGAACACTCACAAGGACAAGAGTGTCTGTTTTATCAGAACTGCCCTCCAAAATTCCCTGTTTCCTTTAAAAAAAAAACCCAAAACCATGCATTAGAGTTGTTTCCCTTTTTGGTGGTGATTAATGGGGAGCTTCACATTAAACACAAAGGGAAGAGATCTCTGCACTGGGAGCTGAAACCTGAACTGATGGAAACCAGCATTTAGCAGCTCAACATATGTTTACATCAGCTGAGATTTGGGAGCAGCACTGTAAACTGAATAGTGCATGCTGAATATTAGATGAGTTTTGTGCATATGCTGGGGCTGGGCAGGACACAGGGATGGTTTTCCACTGCTGGCTCTGACTGCTGTATTTGTCCTTCTCACCAGATTTGATTGACTGAGACGGTGGGGTGAGCTCAGCCCCCTGGTACAAGCCTGTAATACAATTTCTTGTGTAACTGCCAATGTTTAATCTTATGGGTAATTATAGTTTAAGAGCCTTTTACTTAAGGAAACCATAATTAGTGCTGTGATGTTTAAATAAGGTTTGAAGGCTTTATTCACAGCTTGTAGCTGATGATCAGTACAACCTCTCCAAGTCACATGGATCTGAAGCATGGATAGATTCACTTTTCATTGTCCATGTCCAAACAAGAGAGAAAAAAAAAATAAATACAATATAATTCAAGCTTTGACACTGATGGGAGAAGAAGGGGAGGGAAGGGATTGCAAATACATCTAAGGAAAGCATCCTGTTGTTGGATTGCCTAGAGGGGAAAAATAAAAGCTCATTCATGTCCAGTTAGGGCTTCCTTTATTTGCCTCAGACCCTGACCTGCAGGAAGACATCTTCCCAAACCAGGTGTGTGCATCTGCAGTTTTATCACTCATTAGAAACATTCCCTTTCCCAGCCTACTTCCTACCTTTAAAAAAGTGGATATATATTATCTTAGACTGCACTGTTATCTAAAGATCAAGAAGCCTCCTTTCCAATGACACATTAGATGTGATTCATTGCACCAACTTTCAATTAGTTTAATGTTAAACTAAGCCTGTCTCAGCCTATGCCAATCCCTCAGCTGCTTTGTATGACAGACAAAAGGGCAAAGGCACTTCCAGAGAGCCATTTCCTCCATTTATCTTAAAACCCTTAGACCATCAGGTAATTTTAGAGGCCTGACTATTACATAGCAAAAATAAGGCTTTAGTCCAAAAGTAGTTTTGGTGAAGACAAGTGGAAATATTAGGAGGAAATTATAAAGAGTTGAGGGCCAGGGCAAAGTGGAAGGCTCCCTAAACACAGCTCCGAAGCTCAGAGAATGGTTGGGGTGAGATTTCTTTTACCCAGACAAGCTCTCAAAAACAAAGCTTTTCTCTTCTTCTGCTAGATGGATATTTGTTCTCTGGGTCTATTTAACACAACCAACTGCTTCTCCAGGTGAAGTTCTTGAAAAAAATTACTTTACATTCCTTCCTACACGCCAACACATGAGTTGAAGGATTTAGGCTTTGTTTTTCCTGTCACAAGTGAAGACATCACTAAAGGAAGTCAGTAATTTCTTCTGCCTAGGCATTCAGCAGATTTTGCCTTGCAAACAAAGCAAACTGAGCCTGGATCTTGAGTGGATGAAAAGTTCCCATCCAAAAAGACATTCACAGAGGTATAGGAGTGGGTCAGGGATTTATTGATTTTATCATCCTGTTCCTGCAGAAGCACAGCAGCTGCTTCAGAGGGAAGGACAGGAAGCCTTAGAGAAAGCAATTATGGAATAACTTGCTGACAGGAAAGAATTCTTAGTAGCCCCCATTAATTAGAGGTTATCTTATGTCCTGGAAGCACGAAGACTTACATCCTTTCCAAAAAGATTGTCATGCTATTTATCATTTCTGATATTCACTAACTTGTAAACTGCATCTTAAAGCACATATTTCTTGATTCAACCTAATGGCACAAAATGAACAGTGTTTATTTACAATGAAGACACAAACCCTTTTGTATAAATCATACCAAATTTTTCATTATAGCACAAATTATTGCTAAGGATAACAAAACTGACTCATCTGGCACTAAAAAATAAACAGAGCTTTGAGGATTTCCCTCATAAATTCAGCAGAACATACTCCCATTTTATAACAATGAATTATAACAAACAAGATGATTTTTCCTACTTTAAAAGTCTGCTATTAATTATTAACTGGCTCAAGCTTCTCTCCTCTTATGTGACCTTATGACAAACGCGTTGGGGAAATTTCCATCTCTGTATTTGCTCCTGCCCTCTCTGACACACAGTGCTGGGACTCATGTCTGCCAAGCAGAAACACAAACTGCAGGACTGCAACCCTGAACCTAGAGGCTGCAGACATCTGACAGTGGTGAGAAGAACCCAGCCAGCATCCTGTACAATATTTAAACATAACCAAATGTCACCCAAGGCAATGGAACACAAAGCTTGCTGTCTCCCCACTGCCAGGCCCTGCTGAAGCTCCTGCTGTTTGTACCAGTGGTCTTTAAGGCAGCACTGAACTGTCAGGACTGGCCATGGATGGGCTTTCAGACCAGTTCTGTACTTGCCTTTGGCCATCCTGCTTTCAGGTAAAGGAGTTTTGGTCAAGGAGAAAGGCACAGACAGCTATGAATGCTCTGCATCTCCCTGTATGTCCCCCTGTTCCCCAGTGGGCTGTGTGTCAGCTGGTTTATTCCCATTTTTTGGCTGGTGACAGTGCTGCTCTCACAAAGCCAGGATCCTGCAGCCACTGGATTTGGCTGGGGCTGGAGAAGCCCTGACCTGCCCTGGGGTGGAAGGAGCTCCTGGCTCCCCTCTGCCTTGGCTAAGAAGCCACCAACAAGGTTTGGTGTCACTTAGGAGACCCCATATAACAAAAAAAGGAACTGATTCAGGCTCAGACACTTTGAGACCTGTCAAACTGTGGCTCAAATCAAAGATCCCTTTTACATCTCTTGTCATGCTCGTCAGCCCTTTCCAAGTGTACAAACATTGCCTTTGTTCTTGTGACAGACACAGTCCTGCCCACACCTCCCAACAACCTCCCAACGCTCCTGAGGTGGTTTCTGTGATTTCTTTTAAATTCCAGTGGAACCTCCTGCCACATCTGTAACTAAACAGAAACCCAAAAGGAACTCAGCTTTCTCCTGCCAACTGCCATGCTCATACAACCTCCCCTTTTCTACTGCTTTCCATCAGAGCCTTTTATCATTTCCATGGCTTTTTTACATTTATATTTTCATCTGTCTGCTCCCTTGGGAAGTGTCATTTTCCTTTATAGCTGCAGCCCCCCTGTTTTGACCATTTTCATTGCATCAGGCCAATGCATAACTCTGGCTGCTATTTGTCCTTGGGAAGTGCATCCTTTGGCCTCAGGAAGAGGTCTCCCCATCTGTGTTCCCTTCCTACAAGAAGGATGCCTTGGGCATCACTGCCTTTTGTGCAACAGCTGTTGGGATGACCTGGGCTCGACCAAGTCCTGCATCTACTGATCCATCTGCTGAGGGAAAACAGCTCTAGCTTGGGAAAAACCAAATGGATGGAGAGGAGAGATGGGAGCTTTTTTCATGTGATCCCCAAGTCCCAGAATTCAAGCAGGTTTGGCAGATATTGCAGCAAGAAAAATTCCTAAATGTGTAGGCAGGGAATATTAGATGGAAGAAGCTCAAATAAAAAATGGAGTCCACACTCAACACAGTGACTGTCCCAAATGACACAGGTTTGATCTGCACACTCCCCAAAACTTCCCAGTGCAAATAAATGGCAAGACTGCCCTACTTGTGAGCATAAAAATGCACAGCACTTAAAAATAGCCAAAGCAACTACTACAGATACACAATGAATTAAGTAACAGCCAATAATCAGAGAGCAACAGCCATGGTGGAAAATCAATATTACTTGAAGATAGGAATCATTTAATTCTTCTCAAGCTTACATCAGATTACTATTGCTGTTACCAGAAGCCAGGGAAGTAATTTCTAATTTCATTCATGCAATGTGTTTTTACATATCTAAAAGCACAGGAAGAAATCTTCCCCCCACAGAACCTGACCCAGGACTGGCCACCATCTTCCATGGAATTAAATCTTCACCCACAGGATTTTCTTTCCTGTTCTGGCCTCCTCTGCAGTTCAGGTTTTAATGAAATGCAGAGAGGCTCAGAACACAGCCCCTTTATCTTTGCTATCAATAAGGGGTCAGTCTTGTGGGAATTTGGAGGTTTAAGATTACTGGGGATGGAGAGGTTTCAGGGGACGCCCTCAAACTGTTCACAGCTCCACTGGACTGCAGAAACTCTGTTCTTTGGTGGTTTTTGAAAGTGTATCTTCATACTAAATACACTGTTAGGTACTTTCCAGAGCAATATTTATGTCCATGACCTGATTTGAAAGGAGTCCAAGCAAGGTTGGTTTCCGGTGAGGCTCTGCCCGGCTCATTTTGGTTTCCATGAAGCACAAAGAGCTCAAGACTGGCCAGGATGATTCAGATCCTCATCTGGTGTGAGATGCCAGCAGAGTCCTGGCACTCCATCCTCTCATCCAACCACACAACCTCTTAAGCACAAAATTCAGAATTTTTCTGATTTGTTCAGTTTTCAGCATGTGCAGGCCACGGTTGTTACCTCCTACATGTTCCATTATGATGGTGAACATAAGCTGGGTGCTGTTCCAGCTCTGCTCCTTCCTTTGTTGTTTACTCTCTGGCTGAAACCTGTGCCTCATAAATTCAACTATATTTTTCTTCATATGAATAGCAACAAGATTTGTCCTAATCCATGTTTTTGTCTTATCCAGAAGTTAGGGATCCAGTATAATTTTCCATATTTCCATGCATTAGTTACAGGTTTTAAAATTAGCATTTAACAGAATCAGCAAGGAGCTGTTTTGTGAGGACAAAAAAAGGACTTTTGATTATTTTAGCAATCATTTAAGTGCTTGCTTTTATTTGCCCATTATCAGCTTCCATCCAGAAAGTTTATTTCTGAGTAGTTGAATACACAAACATGCTCCCACACACACTTATCTCTGTGCTCATACACATCCACACAAATAAACGTCTCCAAATATTTCTGAGTGGTGGCGAGCTCCTGTCTCTGGGAAAGAGGCATGTGGAGCTCCACATGCTCATCAGAGGAATTCTGAGCCAGCAGAAGCATTGACTGTCAGACACTTGGTGCCAGGAGCTGTTGTGGGAGAGCAGCAATCCAGAGTTGAGAGGATTTGCAGGATGCTGCGATGTGGCTGCTGGTCATGACTTAGAATGAGGAGATATGGTCTTGGTCCCATCTAGCATGAACAGAAAAGCTCCAATGATCTATTTTTAAAAATATCTGCCTTTTTTTTGTTGTTTCTCTGATTAACTTTTGAAAAACAGTGGCAGCCCCCATGCTTTTTTATAAAATATAGCAGTGTCCTAGACATCATCTGGGAACGTTTCCTTCCTGGAAACCTCCTGGGGGAAGGTGGGGACTTTTGGGGACTCCATGGAGTGGGTGACGTGCCAGGCTGCTTGGCAGGGTCAGGGCTGAGGCAATTCTGGGTTTGCAGGAAGCCTCAAAACCAGGGGAAACTTTAAAAGCTGGAAGTGGCAGCCACATGTAGTTGAGAGGTCTCTGAGGTGAGGCAATAAATGATTGGTGGTTTCCATGATCTCACCCTTTGACTTAGCTGCCCTGTTTAGCCTCTGTGACTGTTTACATGGAGCTGGCCCTTAGAAACCCACTCAGTGTGAGGCAAGAAATGTGTGCCCTGAATAAAAACTGGGGGTTGTGTCTTTTTTAATGTTTTTGAGGTTGTAACTGGACTTCCTTTCCTCTCTTTCATCCAGTAGACTACAGCTGGAAAAGGTAAAACCACCAGTCATGATGGCTAAAAAGGGAAGGATATTCGCCCTTCGCTCTATGATTTTAAAGATGTCTCTTTACTGACTATAGCTAGAGGTTTATTCATTAGAAAAACTCTTTTAAGCAATGGATAAGAAGCATTAATATATTTTTCTATTTTTGCTAAAACTCCCAAGTATATATTTGGAATATTCCATACTCAAAATGTTGGTGGAATAAGCCATGAATCTGAATTTTTCAAGTCTCACAAAGGTGCATTTGCCAGCAGACAAGTACTAATTTCCACATTTAAAGACCCTCAAAATCAACAAAATGTTTCCAGTTGTCTAATTTTTCTAGGTATTTGGCTCCTGCCAGCAAAGTTTTCAAAGCACCTCCATCCCTGCTTCAGCACAGAAACTGAGCCTTAACGGCATTAGGACTGGTTTCTATCTCGGCCCTAAGCCTATTTGGCTTCATAGGATTCCCTGCCTGTCAGTTCAGGTAGATTTGCTCAAAACTTCTCCATTTTTATGGAATAAAAAGGCTTCCTTTCATATGCAATCAGATATGAAAATAGGCCAATTGAAAGCAGTTGAATGTCACTGTCATTCCCAGTGGAAATGCTGGCACTTTCCTCAGGAATGCAGTGACTCAAGTCCCCACGTAAGACAAGACCAAATAAATAATGACAATAGCGACCCCAGGACAGCTAAATTCCAAAGCAGTGCTGCAGAACTTGTGCTTAAATCATTGCCTGTAGACCACCAATTAAAGTTCTTACCTGCAGTGTAAGGAATAATTCTTGTTCCTTTGGTTGAGGTGAGTCAACTCGTACCTCCCACAATGTGCTCCAAACCCCAGCCACTGAAACATGCGGTGGGAGATTTCTCATGTTAAAGGTATTTCAGTTTGCAGGGAGAAACCAAACAACTCTTGGACAGCTGAGACCATCTGAAAATTAGGCTTTAGCCTGTGTTTAGGGATATTAATCTTCAGAGGGAGATTGGCTGTCCCATACAGAACAGACTGGCAGGTAGGCTGCAGGTGTTGCCAGCAGAGGAAGGTGCTTTTCCATTTATTGCCACGAGCTCCAGACTGGGCTCCTTTACTGCCT
Source organism: Parus major (assembly GCF_001522545.3). NCBI lineage: Eukaryota > Metazoa > Chordata > Aves > Passeriformes > Paridae > Parus > Parus major. The sequence goes on along the minus strand of NC_031775.1, from coordinate 29,494,908 downwards.
GATTAGGAAAACCTGCTTGGAGGAAAGCTGGGAGTGAGTGAGCTGCTCCAGCCAGCTTGTCTGAGGCAGAGAGCTGGCTCTGGCTGCAGGGGAACTGACCCCAGCCCTCAGCCCTGAGCTTTCAGTGATTCCTGCCAACCACCTGGCTCCTTTTGGCTCTGGGTTGAGGCCACCAGCCGTGGCTTGTTCCCACTGCAGCCCATGCCCTGGTTCCACCCTGCTGTGTGGTCCTTCCATCACTGCAGCCCATGCCCTGGTTCCACCCTGCTGTGTGGTCCTTCCATCACTGCAGCCCATGCCCTGGTTCCACCCCGTGGTGTGGTCCTTCCATCAGTGCTCTGGCCACCTCTGACACCATCCTGGCATGGCAGCATCCCACAGCTGCACACCCAGGCAGCTGCCGAGCCAGGTCTCGTCTGCACTCGTGTGACAGCAGCCTCACCTGGCACGTGTGAGGGCCTGTGACACTTTACAGGCCCATGAATTATCCTTTTGGCTGCTGAGGAGACCTGGCTGTGCTGTCCCATGGTGATGATCTCCTCTTTTTGGGAAGAGAGTTGCCATGACTGCCAGACTCAGTGTGGAGTTTGCATGTCCTGGGCACAGTCTGAAGTTAACAAGTGGCGTTACCAGAGTGGGAGAGGTCTCACTTTCTGAACCTCAGGTGGATTGAAGGGTACAGATGAGCTCTGTTTGCTGTGTTCAGGCCTCAGGGCACACAAGGAGTGTGAACCAGGCAAAATCAAACCACTCAGAGCTCAGTGGTGCCAGCATGGATTACACACTTCTATCACTTTCTTTTTTTTTTTTTTTCTCCCTGTGAATGATTCTTGGACTTTCTTGACAAATTAAGGCTCCCCAGTTTACTTTCAGGCTCTTTAGTCAAATGTTGATTCTGCTCTCACGAATGCCATGGTAATGTTGAAGGTTGACCTAAAAATTAGATGTTTAAATGAAGCTCTTGAGTCTTCCCAAGCTGTGCCCACCAGCCTGACAGATAATAATTGTCAAAGATTTTGACCAGCCCAGCCCTTTGATTGCCTGTTTTCCTCAAGGATTTTAAACCACCCTTGTTCTTAACACACTTTGTTCCTAAAACCCTGTGGGAGCCCCACAGTATCACTGCCCAGGGCAGCACTGCTAAAGGCAAAGCTCATCTAAAAGTTCTCTTTTCAACTTTTCTGCCCTGAGCTCATCCACACAGTTGCCCACACATTTGCTAATGTGAGCAGCTTGCTTTGCAAATATCTCTGAGAGGAAGGTTAGTCCCCTATTTCAAAAGTTCACAAATCAAGCTGTACTGAAAGGCCTCTTTAACCTCAGCCTTAAGCATCCTCAGCATATCATTAGGAAGATTAGCAGAGCCTTTAGCACCCCACTGAATTTCCTTATGTATGGAAAGGCCTGGCAGATCAAAGGAAACATTACTTCAAATAGCTTGTGACTTATCTTGTGCTTACCCTAGCGCCACTGGCCTCTCAATCATCATATTTTCTTCCAGTAGGGATTGCTTTTAAAGACAACAGTTTATCCTCCAAGATCCCTGCTTTGACCCTTTCATCTTTCCCAACGTTCCTTACTGAGATGTGCAATTAAAAGAAGCAACAAACCAAATAGCTGGTAGATAAAAATGTGTTCATATTAAGAAAATAGTTGCAACTCATAATTACTACTTGGTTCTGCTAATGAAGTGACTAAGAAAAATCATGTTTATTCTTTATAGATTTTCCTGGAACTTGGCAGAAACTCTTCACAAACACTGAGGTCAATGATATTTGGCCTCCTTTGGCAATTTCCAAGTAGGATGTGAACGACTACAGAGTGCTAAGGGGTCAGTCCCTGTTCTGCAGCCACATGTGGGCTTGTTTGGACCTTTCCACCCACACAGAGACCCCAGCTCAGTGTTCCAGCTGCAGGGCCCACCCACATGGACTGACTGCAAACAGAGGTGTCTGATTCATTAGCACACCTCTTATAAAACCATATTATTCATCACTTTAAGGTATTAATCACTTTCTATTTAAATTTCCTTCAGGGGCTTGTTATTTATTCTGTAGGTGTGTTTCAGCATGTTGTAATATGAAATACACTTTCAATTAATCAGCTTAAAATATTTCCAGGTTTACTACTTACATGTGAATCTGAATTAAGATATATATGCAGTATATGGAAGGAACATGGATTTGTAAATAAGATGTTTGACCTTCACCTTTTTTCAAAATTAAAGGACTGGTAACTCCTGCATAAATGAGTCATCTGAGGAATTAAAAATCAGGTACATTTTCATGGGCTGTTACTCCAACATATCTATTTCAGTTAAGCATCATCTGCTATTTCCCTAAATCCCATTTCCATGGGGATATAATTTGATGTTTTCAATTATATGGGGCTTAAACTTCCCTTAGTACTCTTAACTTCACAAATAAGCATGGCAATTCGAAGTGAAATAACTGTGCTTCAAAAAGTGTCATTTAACAATAAAAGGAAAGATTTGTGCTCTAAGGTTTGGGTGCAAATGGTGAAAAGGAAACTTATAAAATTAGGGCTTAGATTGGTTTGCTGTGGATTTAACCACTGTGGCATTTAACAGCATTTTAAACTTAGGTTTTTGTTACTTCCATTCCACTTGTTTTCAAATTAACTTTCAAATGACACACTTTTAACAGCTGGGAAATAAATCATCTAACAGATATCATCAATCTCCCATCCTCAGACAAACAGGGTATGTAAATAACCTAATGCTAATTATCTGCAATTAAAATCAGTATCAGACAAGGAAACATGGAGTTTTCATAGAGTGATCCAGAATACTTTGAGTCAGAACCAGAGACATTTTTTAAAAAAATACGAGCACTGTGATCATAAATTTTATGTCACTTTAACTCAGCGATAGCTGCATTCTATCCCTGATGGGCAGAGAAATGTGCCCTTCACATTCTGCTGTCATGTAAATATTAAATTTGTCAAAACTCCAGGGACATACCAAAAACCAGAAAGAAAATCATAGAGCCCTCTTGTTTTCAAGGAGATAAATTCCAGTTATTCGATTTCATTTGTCGTCCTTGGCATCTAAGGTCAAGGTCTTCCTATAATAATGCAAATTTTCTCAGCAGTTCTCCTGATGTACTTTGTAATCTGTTGGCATCACTTTGCCTCCAGATAAGGGAGGAAATCAAGAAAAATTTGGTGTCTGGGATCCAATAACCATCCCTGTTCAGGCCAGACATTAATGGTCTGGGATCTCTGGCGATCGTGGCAGCTTTTCTGGCTGGAGTGGAACAAGAAAGATTAGATCCCCTTTACTCAGCTTTATTTAGTGCTGAGCCCCTCCCCTAAGGTTTGCCTGTATTTGTTTGATGCATTTGGGGTGGAGGGGGAAACTTCTGTCCCAAAAAGTCTCCAGAGTTAATCCTAAGCAGACACTGGGACTTTCTCCAAAGCCTGCGGTGCAGAGCGGGGAACGAGACGAGCGCTGCTGGCACACAGCTCTGATCCTTCCTCTGCAGTGGAGGCAAAAGAGCCCTGTGGTGGGCTCCAATCATATATCATTAGCATTCATAAACCTCATTTCCAGCCAGCACCAGCCACTCAGCACTGAAAAATCATAATTTCACAGTGGATTGCCATGCAAGTTGAAATAAATCCCCAAGGCAGAGCACCGCACGCTCTGTCCTGAAGCAGGGCAGGCAGCCCCAGGAAGTCTGCTAAAGGAGATATTGAGCACTCTGCCTTTAGTGGTCTCTTTTTCTACACATAAATTCTTTTTTAATCTATTTTTATGTGTATCTATATGTAAATATGTGTATATGAGAAGGAGAAAAGTGCCTTGGGAATATAATTCCCTACGAGTGATAGCTATTATTAGACAGAAATATGAGACTGTTCCACCTCTGTACCATCTGTGTTAAAAAAGCAGCTTCAAGGCTCTAGCAGCACTAAAAAAGCTGGCAGTGCACTTTCCTTATCTCTTTGCTGCCTGCAAAGAGAAAATTAGTAAAGGCTCCCTGATACTGAGCAATTGAATGTGTTTACCAAAAGGAACCATCAGTGACACAGAATTCTGCTCTGGACTCTGTAAAAAGATTGTATAAACATCTGCCTTATCATTTACTGTACATCTTTCCCATGCATTTATTTTTTATAAGTATCTTAAAATACCCAGCATGTTCTTGCCATTGTGTTTTTAAAAGTATTTTGAGCAGATAAGCTGTTTCCTTACTGGTGTCTGAATTCTGCTGAGTCAAATATTTGCACTCAATTCAAAACTAATGATGGGAGTTTGACATTTTAGGTTTTCACTTTTGCTTTTTCTTCCAGACTCACAAAGCAAGAAGCAGTTTCCCCAAATAAATCTTTTCCACCATGCGTCTTTGGTCAGAGAGCTTTGTAAACATGACTCCTAGAGTGAAGCAGCACAGGGCTGAGTTTAAAGCTTCCAAATCCACAATAAAATTAAATAGTTAATTGGGAAGATGGATGCATTTCAGAGGATGTAAGAGCCAAGAATGCCTTCTGCCTTCACTGAAACTGGTAACACATGTTTTTTCCTTGTAGCCCAGCACAGAACCAAACAGAAGAAAATACTCTCACAGAATAATTTGGTATGAGAAGGATGAGATACTGATGGTTATTGATGGATGTGAGACCAGCCTTTCATCCCAGTGCAAATTATTCTTCAAAACCAGCATTAAATCACACATTCAGAGTCAAACACCTCTTGCCCAAGCAGCTCTGGGCTGGTATGATTTGTTTCCTCTCCATAGATTGTCCATGTTTTTAAATGTAGTTATAACACTGCAGAGCTGATCTCACCAAACTCAGTGCATCCTAGTTCATCCTTGTGGTGATTGTCTCCTTTAGATCATAGTGAAAGGCACATTTTGCTGTGTAAATGTGGCTGAAAGCCAAGGCTGGACATGAAACTTACTTTTTAATCTTAGTATGAATTGTCCAGTGTATGCTGCTCTGCCAAAGCCGTGGTACTTTGAATTTCTGCTTGTACAAGGTGTGTTCTTCAACCTACATCTCCATGATGCAACTCATGAAAATAATATTCAGGGCTAAACCTGGGTGCTTTTTTTGGGCTGCCCAGCCTGTGAGCACAGGGAGGGCACACAGACCCCCAAAGGGAGAACAGGGGTGTGAGTTTACTCTGTGAAGGTGGCAGGTGCATTGCAGGACCACAAAGGGGACCTGCTCCCTTTGGGAACCTGCCATAAACACAACAGCTGGGCCAGGAAGGGCTACAGTGAGCTCATGTTTATTTTAATATTGTTTGTTTCTCTGCCCAAACAGCTCCCTGGATTATTTTGACCTCAAGTGCTCATTCCAAAGAAGGGTTTGTGTGTAAACACCACCTGCGTGGCGGAGCGCGCCCCGAGCCGCTGCTGCTGCTGTGTTCCTTTCTTATCACTCAAAATGTGAAAATGTGGCTGCCTGCACCTCCAGCCCAGGGGCTGCCAGGCTCTGCAGATGGCAGACACGTTTACACAATATTTTATAGCTCTGATCAATAAAATTAAGGCTTTCCCACCTCTGATGCTGCGCTGGTAGCTCTCTTTGGCTGCTGGTTGATCTCTGTCCCTGTGATTTCCAGCTGATACTGCCTTTAAATATTTGCATTTAATTTTGGCATTGGTGAGCAGCTGGCCTACCTACTGGATTTTCCTAGAGCCAACATTTTCTTGGTGTTATCTAGTGTTCTAATTTATTAGCTCCCCTCCTTAGTGAAGAATTAACTTTGATCTCCTCATATCTGCTCTTGTGTTTGTGGTGAAGGTAGCTTCTCCAATGCAAACCCTTATTTTCTGGTTTTAAGGGAAAACTCAGAGGTTAAAATCAGCCCTTCTCCTCAGCCTGTTGTACCCCAGGGGTGCAGAGCCACCTCCCCTGAGCTGTGCAGCTCTGCAGGTGGGAGCAGGAGCAAACCTGCATTTCACACCATGCCTTGGCCTTGTTTGCTGTTTCACCTGGTTTATCAGCTCAACATTCATGTATCTCCAATGACTGGATTAGCACAAACATTTTTTTATTGTCCTAGTTCTGAGCAGGGAAATGGTTGAACCTCCTCAGGGGTTGAATAAGGAAAAATATGAAACCTCTCAGACACCAAAATATGCAAACCTCAGTCCTGTTCTCTTTGAATAGGCTGACTTGTATTCTCTATCAAATATTTTCAAATATTTTTATCTCTCTTGGCTCTTGAAAAACAGCTCCCATAACATTGTAACTTCAGGCATTAAAAATAAAATCTGTGCCTATTTACTTATTTGTTTGAACATCTATTCAGGTGTCAAATACAGAAGAGGGGCTTTCTCCATCACTTTCTTTCCAGAGAAAAGATTCATACATTGGTGTGATTCATACCAATCATGAAGAATTCAACAGATGGCAGTTTCCACAGGTTTAGTTAAATGAAAGTGTGAGGGAAGTGATCTCACTGAAGGCCTGCCTACCTCAGTGCACTCTCTGGTGGCATCCAAATGCCAAGAGCAGGAACAGGACAATTTCCCCACTCAAACTCTCCCAGCTTCTGACCACTCTCAGCCTCAGATGTGGTTCCCAGGATTTAACAACCCTCAGTGGATTTCCATTCCATGAACTTGTCCAATTTCCTCTTAAACCTTGAGCATCCACAGTCTCATCTTTCTTGGTTTCCCAGACCTTGTCACCTCCCTTGTCAGCTGCCTCTCTCCTCATGGCTTTGGTGGCTTCCCATGTGGGAGCTGAATGAGTGACACTGCCACTCTTCAAATCATTGCCTGTTCCACGAGGGAGAGATGTCACAGGTGACCACAACAGTAAATCAGACAGCAATGTTCCCATGGGAATTACCCTGTGCTGGGAATGGGATATATATGATCATTTTATGTGGATATGGTCAACCCATGAAAATCCCAAAGCAATGTTTTATCACATTTTCTAACTCCTTCATGCTATAATGATTAGACTGTGAGTTTTGGATTTCAAATTGCCATCAAATAAATGCCTCAGCCATCAGAGGAATGGCACATTTTAGTATGTACAGTCTTTACAGGATTGAGAATAGTTCTGGAAAATTGTTTTTTTACAATGAAAATGTTTTCAGGGCTTTCTGGTTATTGAACCTAATCAGGAGTCACTTCTAGAGAATATTTTTACTATACTTCTATAAAAACTTGTAAGGAGCATCATCAGCACAAGTGCATGCAGAAGAAATAAATTAATTACAGTGTGAGTTAGTGGAGGGGATAATGGTTCTCTCTCCTCCACCACATGCCATTCTGGAGAGATGTGGAGCATCTGACTGCCCAAATGCTCATTTACACTTCACAGGACCATCATTTACACATCTAAATGGTATTTTTATAGTCTTGCTGAGGTCTTTGAATATCATAATTCTACTCCTTGCTTTAAAGACGGAACTAAAATCAAATTCCCATTTTGTGATCAGGTCCTTTTACATAAAAAGAAAGAAAACTAAAAAAAAAAGAAGTATGAGTTGAGGTGCCTGATCACAATTACTTCTTTCTTTTGCTCTCATTCAATTCGTTTTTTGCTCTCTGCAAGCAACATTTTCTACTGAAAAAGTAAACACAATAAATAAAATAAAGTCAGGAAGAAGGAAATGTGTAAATCTTTGTCAGCTTTGCTTTTCCACAGTAAATGCAATGTGATATTTCCAGCATCCACCACAACAGCATCATTTTTGCTGCTGACAGTGTGATTACTCTTTTTATTTTTTTATGGGAGAAAAACAGGAGCTTTTCCCTGTGTTAAGATCTCATTTTCTTAATCTCATTCACTGGCTGGTACCAGACATTTCAAATTGGACATTTTTCTTCTCAAGCCATGCATGGATGTACATTCTGATCCTACTGCTAAACTTAATGGAAAAAAAAAAAATTGACCCGACCATGTCAGCACATTTTTATGAGTAAAACCCCAGAGTCTCTTATTCGAACTCTTGGTAGCTTATGGGTTTATGTGCAGCTTTGGTAAGAGCTTTTATATAAGTGAATGTATTTTAAACCTGTATTTGTCAGAATTCTATATTATTACATTTTTCCAATTCTGTTGATTTATGTGTAATCTTCTCATTTCCTCCCTCAGCCCTGTAAAAATGATCCTCACTGCTGTGCTGCTCATGCAGCAAAAACTGGCCAACTTTGCTTCAGATGGCTGTTTGACTCTATCCTGACAGTGTCCACATGCCAAAAATTCCCTCACTAATTATTTCTGTCTCCTAAATCTCCTTTCCCTGCTTTTCCCACTCCATGGAAACTCTTTCTTGACCTATATATGTTCCCTGTTTTAACAGCTTGCTGCTGTACTGTGGCTGCTCTCAGCCTTGTATACATTTTCTTTTCTTCTGTATAAAAAACTGCAGGTAACAAATACACAGGCCTGTTAAAATTATTCCAGGCTGTCAACCCTCATTCATTTTTTTTTGCTGGGAAAATTCAAATGGAGGTCTCCATCCCCTAGGAAATCATTGCCCTAAATGCACTGCACAGTTTGAGTCCATGAAACCAACTTGTTGCAATAAATTAACAACTTAAAGAAACTTATGTATGCCCTTGTTCCTCATAATACTTTTAAATTAAAGTGTATTTTCATGTTAAAATTTAAATTCTGCAGATTTTTTTATCTCATTCTTTCAAAGACAATTTTTTTCCGAAGTTTGGCCCCACAAGTTATAGATTCTTTATTTGAATAATAATCACAGAATCATAGAATAGTTTGCATTGGAAGGGACTTTAACAATACTCTTGTTTCAACACCCCTGCCTTAGGAAGGGAGGCCTTACAAAATACATTAATTTACTTTATAAAGAGTTGAAGTTTCATTGCATTTTTCTAGTTTTCTTATTTCGAAACAAAAAATTCTTGCTAAAGCAGCTCCCAAAATCCAATAGCTGTTAGTTAAATAACATAACTTCTCCAAGTATGAACCATCAATTTTTAAAATAATTGATTTTTATTTTCAATAACATAAATAAAATCAATTTTCCCCCCTACAGCTCTGTTTTATTACATTTATTATAATGAAATGCATTTATTTTATCTTTACACACTTCCTTTTCCCATATTTATTTGAATCCTTTCATTCCAGTTCTTTTCCAGGAGCAGGATTCTACATTCCCAGGGAACATGAGGGCCAGTAAATGCTCCCTGTTTAGGTCACTCTGGCCCCAAAGTGCTCAAGATTATTATCAAGAATATTGCTCCTAGTGCAATATTTCACCCCAGTGCCATATTTTGGTGTGTTCACGACCCTGAAGGTGCAACCCCAGGGTTTGAGGTGAGCTGCGGTGGCAGAGGGACATCCCTCAAGGCACAGGTGTCACTGAGCAGTGTCCTGGCAGCTCATCTGTGGGCAGGATCTTCATCTCCTCGTTCCACAGCCAGCTGGGCCCTGCAGGTCAGGGCTTTATTCGCTCCCTCTGGGGCTCTCTGAGCCCCAAATTTGTGTTCCTGCTCTTACCCATGTGTGTCCTGGCTTTTCCTCTTCATGTCACTTTGCAGCCTGCCTGAAAAAGGGCCTAGGACCCCTTAATGAACTTGGTTTGGGCTTCCTGCCTCCTCTGTCACCAAATGACTAATTGCTAATTTCCAGCTATGAATAATTTATATTACATCCTCCTTCTTAACCTCAGGGGTGTTTCCTTGGATTTATGTGCTTTCTGCAGACGTCTTCATGCTGCTGCAAAGGCTTCGTTGAGCACCTGCCTGAAATAAAGAGCAATTTTCCAAGCAATATTTTTAAATATTCTACATCTGTCCTGAAAATTAAGTTTATCTCTGGGTTCTCTGCTAAATCTAATGTGTCAGATTGTCCTTATAGAGGAATCTTTAAAATTCTGGTTTCCTAAATAGCTACACAGCTACACTTCCTTACAGAGTTTTTCTTGCCTTGTCTTCAGTCTTTCCCCAAAAATGTCTTTGCAGAGCCTGGATTATGATTGTTGCAGTAGATGTTCTGGCTGCTACCAGCCAACCTGGTTATTCCATTATGGTATTTATCACAATCCCTCCTGGTGATCTGCGCTGCCTACGAGCACCCAAGGGGATGTTTTTCCCAAACATGTAATTATCCTCGGTTTGCCACTTCAGCTGCCAGGGCTGAACCCCTGGCCACTCTTTGATTAGTCAAATTTAGAGCCTGTGGCTCTGTGCTGTTGATCTCTCTCCCCTGCCTGACCTAAATTCCATTGTACACCTGCCATGCTGCATTTGCTTAAATCTGGAACAAGTTCTGGTTCTTGATGTACTGCCAGTCTCGGGTTTTAACTCGGGGAGCTGACTGGGCACGGGGATTTGTCTCTGCAGCGACTTGTGGAGCTGCCCAGGACTGCTGTGCATGCAAGAACTGACTCAAGAAGCTCCAGGGATGGAGGGCACATCCCAGGGTGCAGCCTTTGCCCAGAGCCCCTCGCTCCTCCTGCTGCTTCCAGCCTGGCTGCTCCTGCTTTGGGCTGGCACTCCCTGCCCAGGAAAGTCTGAGTGCATAGAATCCATTCAGTTGTGGATGAAAAAAGAAAAAAAAAAAAGAAATAAAAATAATAAACCAACACCATGGAACAAACACCTTCTGTAGAAGTCGTATTTCAAAAAGTGCAGCTCAAAGTAAAAAGAAGTTTCTTGGAGAAATGTGGTCACTGGCTCTACATTCACTTCCCTTCTGGAAGGGATTTATATATTTATATCGTTATTTTTTTTCTAATGCATGATGTAATCCATGTTTTTCTCTTACAAATAATAACATAAACACCATTCTATAACATAGAAATAATAACATAAGCATTGATCTGTAGTGGGGCTGTGAAGTAGGGTGCCACAGTTCTTGCCACCTCCAGATGAATATTTACTTTTACAATTTAAATTGATGGGAAATTGGTCAGAAACCTGACATATATCCAATATTAGTGAACATAGAACATTTTGATCCAAAGGTCAGAGCCATAGCTGAAATATGACTGGAAAAGTCCACAGTATCCAGCAGTCCTACCCAGGACAGCATGATGCTGTTTTCCTCTAAAACAGGACCTTTTGGGCTGTCCTTGGAGCTCTGCCACAGCTGATCATGGATCAGCACTCCCAAACAAGGCAGAGCTCTACTCTGCATTCTCACAAAACTCAGCACCAAAAGAATGGGCCAGTTGATAAAGTGTAAATAATTCTCCACATTGGGAAACCCATACGAAAGGTAGAACATCCTATTCTTGGAAATGGGTCCATAAATTATGCCAAAATCTCATTTGGGAGTCTAAATCCTTGAGTGGATCTGACCAAGGTGATAAGATCCATCTGAGAGATCTTGAATTTAAAGCCTTCTATTCTTGCAATACCTAAACCCCATCAATATTCCCTGTTTTTGGTAAGAAACATCCAGATTCTGTCCAATATGAGATTAAAATCTACTGAAAGGTGAAAGTGGAAGAGTTTAATTAAAATCAGGACAATGGGAAGAGAGTTTCCAAGAAACCAGAAACTTTCATGGCTCAAACAACGTGAAGCACAAATTAATTATCACAACATAAGTTCAAACAAGGATGCAGCCAGAAAGAAAAGTATTGATGGATAAAATTCAGAAGGCTGGGGCAGGTAGTAAAATGAATTATTTGTGTCAGTGTGTCAACAGTAGTTTTTCAGGTGACTATAAATCTAAAATGCTTCCTTGTGTTTCATGATGGTTTCATTATATTCAAAAGTTCTTGTTATTGCAGGTGGCACTGGAGACTGGAGTTCAATCTTCAGTGTCTCCATTTGAAATTTTCAAAAATAAAGAGACAAGGAAGTGATTTTTTTTCAGTTGTTTGTTATTTGGGCAGGGAATTTGCCTTTGACCTGTGTGTACAGTGCAAAGCTGCCTGGGGGTGTGACTGTCCTGTTAATGCTGCCATTAATAATAATGTAAATAAGATGTCAGCTCAATTCTTAAGTAATTCTGCCCTAAATCTTAGCTTCAATCTCTTCACATTTCAAAGGCAATACATTGATAAAAACATTTTAAATGGTCTCATTTAGCTTATGCCATCTGACCTTTTAGCAGGCAAAGTATTGGATCCCATCTCCTTTCCACAAAGCCACAGACACTGGGGCAAAGCCCAGGGAAGAGAGGAAGCTCTGGGATTAAACTGAGATGGTGAAATGGTTGATGTTAGGAAATAGGGGTGAAATTTGCCCCATTGTTAGATTTACTCTGGTAAATAACATGGGTTAAAATAATTTGACTACTATTTTGATACTCAGTCATGAGGCTGCTTAGATTGAAACATTTTTTAGGGTCTGATTTATTTTTTGTCCCTTGTCCTCATGACCAAGGCAGGAGTGCTATTGGCTAGTCTGGTACCTTTCACCACTAACAAAATCCCTACTCTGAGAAAAACATTTTTCTCTCAGAAGAAAATTCTCAAAAAGCTTGGTTTTCTTCCTGAAAATTTGAAAATTTCAAAACAGCTTTAAATTCCAGAAAAAAAAATAAAAATCATCAGCTAAGTTACTATAACATTTTTAAACTCCACCCAGGGCACAAAGAGCCTGGACTGGATAGATCTGGCCCAATTACTTGGTTAATTCTAGTTTAATTTAAATAACTACAGCTCTTCCATTTGGGTCTGTATTTTCCAGAGCAGCACTGCACATTCCTGCTGGTGGCTGTGAGCAGAGTGTGACAATGTCCAAATCTCCCTGTTCCCCCAGCTCAGGAGCACAGCAGGACTCATGGACAGCACCATGAACCAAAGCTCAGCTGGTCCTGAAGGACTTCTGGCAAGATCTAGAGGAGATGTGAGGTTTGCAAAGGAGGTGAAGGGATTACAGATACCTCATGGGCAGCTGGTGCTTCCAGCCCTGTATTTTGTCCAGAAATCTTGTATTTTTCCAGAAATAATAATATAAAATATTCTTGCATTTTCCCAGAAACCCCAGAAAAACTGATTTCTGCTAGCTGACAGGGAGAAGCAGGTCCTCCACGTCACTGGTTACTTTCCAGTCAAGTACCCAACTCCTCTGGGGCTTTTTTCATTGCAGCCTTGGAGATAACCAGAAAAAAATCAATTACTAAATCAATGCCAATTGGGAAAATGAGACAAAGAGCCTTCCAAAAGCACAAAAAACTGAGATGAGACTGCAAAAAATAAACAAGAAGAATGTTAGTCCTACTTCATTCTGAAGTGGAGCTCACATAAAATAAATGCCGATGGGTTTGCTTTCCAAGTGGAACATGGGAGAGAGTGAGCGAGGGAGGTTGCTAAAGAAAAATCATTTGTACATTAAATATCTGGAGGAAGCACTTTCAGTCATGCTGGAAACTCCAATTTTTTTCCAAAGCATCCTGCAGCAGACTGCACAAATGCCTAGGAAAGAGTAAAGGTGTCTTGGATCAGGCAGCACCCAATATGTTTATGCAGCCCTGATGGGAAGAGACATGTTTATTCAAGCTGCTTGCCAAAGTTATATGTGCTGGAGGCTGCTAAGGAAGGGAAAGAATTTATTATTTGTAACAGTACAATGTTATATAAATGTAGAAGAAAACCCACCTAAGTAAAACGGATTCTCAGTAATTTCAAGCCGAGCTTTCACAAACTGGAGAAGGAACAGGGGAGAGAAAAAACAGGGTGGGGGACAGGAAAATGCTTTGAGTTGGATTCTTACCTCACAGAAGCTCAGAGTGAGTCAGTGTGAGCAGGAACTGGGCACCAGAGTGTGCTGTGCTCCACTGTCAGGGGTGACACCACTGTCCCTCCCTTCCCAGCACCACCAGTACCTCCATCCCTAAATGCCTGGCAGGAAACAGGGGCCAGCAAGACAGCCCAGCTGAACTCCAGGTCATTTTTTCTTGGGGTGAATTCCCTGAATCAACAAGCCAACAAGTCTGTAGGTATTATGGAAAATAATATCTACATTTTTCCACTCCTCTAATGGAATAATATCTATATAATGCCATTACTCTAAGACTATGGCATCTCACCACTAAGTTAAAAAAATTAATAACTAAAAACTCCACAGCCTTGGATGTTTGGAAGGTTGCAGAGCCATCCTTCTAGATTCTGCAGTGATTCTGAAAAGCACATTTTCTAGCCAAAGCCTACTTGCTCTAAACTTTGGAGCTGTACCTCCTTGCTAGAATGAGCTGGATCTCACCGCTGAAATGTAACTCATGTACCTCGTATAATCTGCCTCAAGGAATTATTACTGCACTTAAAGCAAATTGTTTTGCAAGCACTGGGTTTCTGTTTTGTAATAAATCTAGACTTTCTTTGTCTTGCTTTATTTTGCTTCAGTGCACAACATCCACTCATTGTCTTTTCTTCCCGAGATGTTTGAATAATTATTGTTTTCAAAGCGAGAGGTTTTGTTTGATTAAGCATAAACACTTGTCTAAATCTGCATACCTCAAAACACACACAAAGAAAGGCAGGGAGATGAGACAGCAAAGAGAAAATGAGGGGAGCAGATTAAAGGAGAAAAAGAGAGAAAATAGAACCTTTCTGTCTGAGTCACTGCAGCTCTTTGACTTGTATTTATGATATTTTCAAGCAGCTTGAGATCCTGGTTCTCAAGAAGAACTTGGGAAGATCCAGTTATGCAGCAGATGATTTTGTGGACACACATCTTGCATCCCTCTGTCTCCCTCACTTGGTTACAGCCAGAGGCAATCACAGAAATAGGGTCCTGCAGAGTCAGCTGAGTCTGATTTATATTTTAATTAAATGTAGGAATTCCCTTAGATATTGTTTTAACATTAAAAATAATCAAATTTTTAACAGGAGCATTTCTGCCACTTCCTTATCAAGCCAAACAACGAGGTGAGGAGTGGGGTGAAGAAATTTACCTCTATCCCAGCCAACACGAGGATGGGGTTTGGCCACTTCTGTTTAGCCCCTTTCCTAGAAATTGTGATCCTAAACTCTCAGCCCATGTCCCAGGGACTGGATCCTCACCAGCCTCATCCACCTGCACGGGAGAGCAGCAGCCATGAAGGCAAAAGAGCTGTGGTTGATGTTCCCTGGGAGGAGGCTGTGAGTCCCACACATCTGCAGGGATCAGCAGGGCGAAGGAGAAAGGATTTTGGTGCAGGCTGTGTCCAGATGTGCAGCTGCAGTGTGGGGAATCCCTTGCTTGCACTTTTATCATGTGGAAGCTGGATGCTTTGGGGTTTTTCTTAGGCAAAAAAATTTCTGTGCTATTCTTGAACCAGCTCTTCCTCCCGCTGGAAAAGCCCAGGCACCTCAGCTTCCACTCTTGTGATCCAGCTTTGGCTCCCCTGCTCAAACATTGCATTTGTTTGATACTGTAACTCAGGAAAAATGTAAAGTGCAATAAAATCTTCAAAGTACTTACTGGAGTGGATCTTGAAGTCTTATAGGCAGAGGTCTTGGGTGCCCTTTACCCAGTAACTTCACTGAAATACTTCGTAACTGAAGAAATTGAAAAACAAATCTATCAAAGGATTTAATTTTCCATCATTTAAGCATAGTTTTAAAGAACATTTAGCACTTATTAGCTTTGTGCTTTGTGTAAATGCATTAGCTGTTGCCAATATTATTTAATCTGTATCTGCATTAACTTGTATTTACCATCTGTTCCCTAAATGGAAACCTTTAATAGGTTACACTTAACATTAAATTAATGAAGAAAAATGGGCCTGCAATCACATTTTGCAGTAAACTGTTGTCTCAGCTCTACCTTTAGTGTCATTTACAGCAGGTGGGCAATGGCAAGGGATTTTGTGATGGTGCCTCAGCAAAGTGGCTCATGGCCAGGCCCTGTGGAAGGTCACCTCTGTCAGGATTATCTGCTGGGAAAAACTGCTCCTGTTTCCAGTGTGAGGAGAATCCAGCAGAATAGGGCACACTGGAACAGGGAATATTTGTCCTGCAGGGGATGGTTCTATTGGTAAGTCAGTATATTTCAGGTGGGGTGTTTATTAAGATTTATCAATTAGAAGTATCTATTTTGGGAAGGGTGTAGCAGAGAAGTCAGTGTGTCATCTGGCAACCCAAGACATTTATAGCAAAGAGGGCACCCCAAATTCACAACCCCTGAATCTGTGGCTGCTTGCAAGGAATTCTGCCCTAGGAATTCAGCCCCAAGTGCACAGATGAGACTCCTTTGAGGACTAGCATGTCACAATAAGAAGGAAAAGTCTAATTTATATGTTGTTTGGAAATTTCTTCCGTGCCTCCTAGAGAACACACAAACAAAAAGAAAGTAAAAACATACAAAAGAATATTCCAAGAAAATGTTGCAATGAAAAGAAAACGACAGAGAACTTCCTCTGTTTGGCTCAGTAAATACAAAGAAAATCTCTACAAACAAACTTCTTTCAGTAAGGATATGAGTGAAGTTCACAGCACAGGTCATGAGATCCTGGGCTGTCACTTGAGTTTTGGGGGGGATTTCTGGAAGGGATCCCTCCAGCCCTGCTGGGGGCTGTGTGTGTTGTATGGCCAGGTCTGACTGTAGGGCTGACACACAGCACCCCTGAGTGCTGCCTGCAGCTCCTCCAGGACACAACAAGCTCGGGGGAGAAGCTGTAATCCTCAGAGATAAATAAGAAATATCTTCTGTTTTAGATACTTTTCATGCAACATGGACTCTGGTGAGTGCAGTGACCGCCCCAACCCTGACCCTGGAGCATCAGCTGGGCCTGGTGGTCATTGTGCAATCAGCTGAGGGTCA
>NC_031775.1:29159240-29163430 GCF_001522545.3 Parus major | reverse complement strand
CAGAGGTGCAGGGATGCTCTGAGGATGGGGGAATGGATGTGACACCCCAAACTTTGCAGAACAGCTCTCTTGACCCACGGTTGCCTCTCCCCATCCGAGCAGCAAACTGACCCACACCCAGCTCTGGGGCTGTGCCAAGCTCAGTTAATTAGTGTTAAGTGGAGTGTGTGAAGGCAAACAGAAGCTGATTTGAGTGAGGATGTGTTTGCCATCAATTACAGAGATTGATTTCCAATCTGGTCAGGTTTGCCAGGACTGTGTTGCTGTCACCTTCTAACTTGTCTTTTCAGGGGCTGGCTTCACCTGGCTTTTTGTCTTTATGTGCACATAAACCACAATAATTCATAAGAGTATAATTCAATCCTTCTTCTGCAAAGTGGCCCAAATGCTGTTTGTTAATTTGAGCACACACAGCAGGGCTCTGGGTCCTGGGGATGTTACAGCTGCTGCAATTGGAGTCTTGCCCCACAGAAAACACAAACACTGCTGTGCTTGAGCAAACATCAGCTGAGCAGCAGGGAGCAGTGCAGGGGAGCTCCTGAAGATGAAGGAATATTGTGGATGTGAGTGGAAAAGGGAGTTTTAACACCCACAGTGGACAAATATCTATTGCTCTTGTTCTGAGGATGCACAAACCTCCTGTCACAGGTGGAGTGGGAGCTTCAGACAAAGTTCATTAGAGTTTAAGTGACTTTGCCTCATGGGATTTAAAGATGGAAAAGCAGATATATATGAATAAATAAATAAAAAAAGAAATAAATAGAATAGAATAGAATAGAATAGAATAGAATAGAATAGAATAGAATAGAATAGAATAGAATCGATAATATAGTATATAATAATATAATATTTAATGTATATAATAATATATAATATATTATAATATATATAATAATATACAATGATATATCATTGTATAATAATAATATAATAGTATATACTATATAATATAATAAATAATATATATTAAATAAATTAAAAATAATTTTAATGTTTGTTAATGTCTTTCTCTACACTGCAACCATTTACCTGTCATAGAGCTCACATAAATGAAGGATTAACAACCTTCAATTTGGCCTAACCTTAGATTTATGCTCTCAGGAACTATCTTTGATCCCAAGAAATGCAACAGTGTATTTAAATGTAATTAAAAGAAATGAAACAGTGCATTTAAATGTAATTAATCTGTTTTTCACTCTTCACTGCCTCCCCAGTTTTGTCCTGTATCTGCAGGTCACAGGGAAAGCAGGATGATGGATGAGCCAAACACAGCCCAGGCATCCAGCACATCCTGAACACTCCCAAAATCCCTGGATTCTGGTACCCACTGTGCTTGAAATTCTCCAATAACAATTCCAGCTCCACCGTTATCCCTGCTCTGGTCTGTCCCACCCTCGGGGACCTGCAGGACACGATGCAAAGGTGTTTTGGTGACAAGCCCTTGCTCCTGGTCATCCTTTGTGACCTTTTGGTCAGATTTTAGCACAATCTCTGAGGCTGGAGCTCAGACTGTGAGGATGCTTGTGCACACAGCAGCTTCAGGACCTGGGCCTGAGACACAGAAAATGTCAGAATAAAAAGAAATATATTTTTTATTTTATTTTTTCTTTCCTTTCCACCTCCCCTTCCCCCACAATATCACTTCTACAGCTAAAGTTCACAGTCAGTGGAAAATGAAAAAGTTGGCATAATCAGATTAGATGGGACTTCCACATGCTGACAGTGATTTTTTTCAGCATGAGAATTAAGTAGACGTATAAACACTTTGAGAATGAGCTTCCAAACACCAGATGGAAAAGTAATTGGAGTCAATGTAGAAATCTGTATTCCAAATCACTGATGTATCTTTAATTCAGGGTTACAACAGGTATCTTTCATTTGCATTTTTTATCTCAGCTCTGATCTCTCTGGGCCTTATCATGCTCAGTGATGATGAATCATAAGCAGTGAAGGACATGGCTGAAACTCCCTTTCTAAATGTCATTTACAGGGCAAGCAATAAGGCAGAAGAAATGTGGGGTTTTTTTTGCTTATGAAATGAGTAAATTTACCTGAGAAAAGTGACAAATAAATGTGCCATTTCCCAGTGCCACTCTCAGAGTGACTTTCCAGAACAGAACCATACTTTAAATTGAAAACAAAAATTACCTCTGCCAAGTAATACATAGTAAACAATGTGATTTTAATTACAGCTCATTAGCTTTTGTTTGCTGTGTCAGAAAGTGCCTAGGAGACAACAGCCTGCCCTGATGTTCATCAAACCCTTTGGATGGATTGCCATTTATTTTAATGGGCTAAAAAGGATCCCTTAAAAGGCCTGTCTATTAAAAATTTCAAGTATTATTGTTTAATTCCTTTAGTATCAAAAAGATTTCCTACTTGCATGTTTTTGCAGACTCAAAAGGCTTGAGAACAATCCTAATGGGGCCACTGCTCTCTGAGTTTAGTGACAGGTACTGCAGAAGCAATTAAAACCTTGAAGTCTTGAGCAGCTGAAAGAAAATTCTGACTTTCTTTTTCGTGCAGAAGGTCACTAAAGTGAATTTGAGGCTGGTGTGATAGCACTGGATGGCTTCTAAGAACCTGACACAGAGTTAGGAGAGTTTGACAGGGTGTGTCAAATGATTTTTGTGCAGCTTGAAATACTCATTTCTGATTATTTTGGAAGAAAAATGACACAAAAATATGGAAGTGCTTTCACAAAGTTATATAGTGAAATAAGCTTTAATAATTTAAGCTCATCCGTGCCATAAATACCAAGCAACTTCCACTCTGGAATTTCTAACCCAGGAGAGGGAGGCCAACACTAGCTCAGCAGAAGATAAAACAAGTTGAAGAAAATGCTTTTGATCATAGTAGTGGCCTCTAAAGCTCTGAGGATGCTCAAAAAGATAACATCAGCTTTTAGGAACTGTTTGACTTCAAAGAAATTGCTGTCACAGAAAACTGAAAATTGATGATCCCATTTCTCTATCTTACCCAAGCAGGCAGTTCGGAGCTGCTGTTGCTGTAAAGGGAACAGCACTCCATAAAATCCTCAAGTAATATTCACAGCCTCCCAATAAAGGGGGGAAAAGTGAAATATTACCATGGCAACAGGAGAAGCCAGAATCTAGAAGACAAAAACCACTTTTACACAGGCTGCCCCTAATTCTGGGTCATCCTCAACTGGGAAAGGTCAGAGACTGCAGAAGGCTGCAACGAGCAGAGTTTTTTCCTCTTTCAAAGTTTTTCTCTTTCCTCTTTCTCCAGCTCCAGCTGATCATTCCTGGGTCTATCACAGTGAGCTGATGCTTCACCAGCCTTCAGGGCTTCTCATAATTATTTTTCTTTTGCAAATCCGTGAGTTTTTCCTTTCTTGTTCCTCTTAGTCCAGCAGTTGGGTTAAAGTTAAAAGGTCATGGTATAACCCATGATAGAAGAATGCAATAAAACCCAAAAAAAGAGAGAGTGCTTTCCATTCAAGAAAGAATTTGTTGGAATTTTACTCTTTGTTATTTATCCAGGGCTGCACTGTTTCTATGATTAGTGCTATATTTGATATAAATTAATTCTAACTTTTGTCCAGCTAGTGCACTAAAATGTATTTGTATTGCAAGCTGCCAATGCAAAAAGGTACAACTTAAACCAGTCAATGTGTAGATTGGAAGGAAATTGATTCTTTTCTTCTCCCCTCATTTATCAGTGCTAAGTGATACTTATCAGTGCATCCTTCATTCAGAAGTATGAAAGATAATCTTATAGTTTTCAAAATAACTTCCAGGCCAGTTGAATCTGTGTCTTAAAGGATGTAAGCAAACAGGAAGGGATCAAAAAACAGGAATTACTAAAGTCCAGGCTATTAAAGAGCTTTTTTAAAGGAAACAAAGCTTCTGTGAACATCACCCTCTTTTAGAACTTTAATTAGGTCTCTGTTCAAAGTATATCAAAGAACAGATGGCTTTCACAGTTATTAGGCAGCTTGGAACCCTCCAATATCAGTCAACCAGTTCTAACCTGTTGGAGTCTGAGATACAGATTGTGTGCCCTTGTTTTTAATACTTAGTTCTAGAATTCAAAGAAACACTGAATTTCATATAATATGAAATTCATGGGCATGTTTTCATCGTGATACATGAGAACAAATGCTAAAGTTAAATAAGAAAAGTGTAAATGTGTAGATTAGAAAGTTTCTTGAATCACTGGGTGAA